>NC_079908.1:20657826-20665326 GCF_024868665.1 Triplophysa rosa | reverse complement strand
TAATCTGCATATGTTGTAAATGAAGAAAGTTGTTTGTTTAAAAAGGCTAAATATCCAATCAGGATCACTTTTAGACGATGCAAAAAAAGAACAGCATGGAAATGAGGAGCTTACCTTTTTTCATGGTCAACTTGAAGTTAGTTTTGATACATTTGAATCATCTAATAGAATGGAAAGTGATATTTGACACAAAGAAAAAACATAATTTGAATAGACATTCAAATAATTGCAATTTATTGAAGCATTTTAATTAGAGAAAGGAAAATGAAAAAAAAGTTAAATAGTACCTGGTCATTTTTTAAGGCAAATATGAAACCCCTATACGTTCACCTTATTTCAATACTGTGATAAAGGCAAAATGATTTCTATCTTTAAATATGTAGTAGGAATGACCCAAATCACACATTTATTGGCAATGGCGTGTGTGAATGTGTGTGTTTGTGTGTCAGCACCTCAACAATTTAAACAGGGACGCACATGAAGGTCCATGACAAATAAACAGTTAACAAATCGTGCCGCTCAAGTCCACGGCCCACACACAGCCTGGCACGACGCCCGATGAATCATTGAGCTAATGACAGACTATTACAATAAACTGTGTAGAATCACAGAAACAAAGCCCGTATTGAGATGGCAGATATAAAACGCTACAACACCACACCTCTGATGTCATATCACACTTCATTTACAAACTCTCTCGTGGTTCAGTCATACATATGGAACAACTTAAAGCAAGGAATACATTTTCAATCTGCTGACAAACACACAAGAGAAAACGAGCAAACTCTTTAAATGACTGTATTACCGACACGGGGTGTTTTTGCTATTTGACTAAACACTAATGCCCGCTTTCACAGACAAGGCTTAAGGCTAGTCCCAGACTATAATTGTGGTTTGAGCTGTCTTAACTGAAAATATCTTAAAATACGTCAATATGCCGTTGTGTTGTCTCAAGATGCACACCAGTAATGTTTTTACTACGCCATTTTTATCAATGTAATTTAAATATACTAATCTAACTAAGGGTTAGTACTGGCTTTAGCTGAGCCCTGTATGTGAAACCGGCATAAGTTTGTTTAAATTGTAAAAACAAGTGATTACATGAAAAGGTTTGAAAGAGTACGGCTGTTGGGTAACATCCTGAGTTACAAACTGGAAGTATCCAGCGGCGTCCGGGATGCTGATATTTGGCATCCTTGTTTCTCAGCGAAGGACTTGGAGGATGCTGTGTTTCTAGGGTTACGTTAGTGACAGGCTGTCCAGGACGGGCGAGAGATGAAGTGATGGAGAGGATGGAGGAAGAGAGAGAGCTGCAGTCTGCAGGAAGACAGATCACACCAGGAACATTAATTAATCTCTGACAGTGACAGCTAACGTGTTATTGCCATCTGGAGAGTGAGGAACTTCAGGAGACTTGTGTGTCTGTGTCGTGTGTGTGTGTGTGTGTGTGTGTGTGTGTGTGTGTGTGTGTGTGTGTGTGTGTGTAAGACTTGGAGCTTGGCAGTGCTGTTATTGATGACAACAGTTCTCGCCAAAACGGCAAAGCGACTAAAAGGTGTTGAAGGAGGACATCACTTGCCCTGACCTTCACAAAGAAAGTGATAATTGTTTGCGTGCGTGTGTGAACATGTGTTTTGGCATGTAGAAGGCGTGACTTTTCGGCTGTCTTTTTAAATCGTCTCAGAATTCATAATTGTTCATTTAAATGCAGGGTTATGACAGGACTGTGGGAGGGGCGAATGAAATTTTGTCCTTGGGAATGAAGTCAGCCCAATAAGATTGACTATAGTGTAACCTGCTTATTCGAGCCAGATGACTCACTCATGACATTTACTGATAATAAACATCAACATTATATAGATATTAACACAACTCAACAAATAACATTGTCATTTTTAGTGATGTTTATCTAATCAAAACAATGAAATACATTTGTCTGTTTGTTTAAAATAACTTGAAAGTGATCAATCTGTCTCCAGATTTTGAGAACTGTGTGTCGTTAACTGACGTTCCACAAGAGGGCGAACCAACAATTTACAACAAAGATGAAGCTGTAGAAAAGGAACAATATGACCACCAGAGGGCATCCGAAATCACAGAAAATGAATGCCTGTAGATGTAGAAAATGACTCTTTAAAGAAAGAGTCTTGAATGGGCGAAATTCTGCTACTAGATAGCTCAGTTGTCCCTTACAAAATATACTGGTGAAATGATGTTGGGTTGTTTCTTTTGGTTTAATTAACGTTTTTTAATGTGTGTTTTCAACAGCATCAATACAAACAGAAAAGGTTCCAGAAAAAAGCTGCGATGTTAATAAAAAAACACTAAAAAACAATACAAATAGTTAATAAGCGGAATAAATAGAAAAAAAATATTTTCATGTTTTACAAAAAGTATAAATAAAAAAGCAAATTCCATTTAATGTTTAAAACTTTAATGAAGTAAATACATATTAAGGTAGAACACAATAACACTCAACCTATATAGTATTATATTCATAATAAAAAGATCTGTATTTTTTATGTTTTAAAACAAGCCTTGCCACAGTATTAAACAAATGTATAAATGTTTCCAAAAGCTAATAACGTAATTTTAAAATAACATTGAAATATAACAAAATAATTACATTATTTATTTATTTCACAATTTAATAATGCTCAACAAAACATTTCTTATGAATACATTTTCTATTACAGACCAGTCTACAGTAGTGGGCCAAAAGTAAAATTTGTACGACATTTCTTAGACTACATTATCAAAATACGAGTACAAAAGATTGTACAAAATGGAGAAAACACTAAACTCGTTAGGTATTTATTGACAAAATTATTTGACAAAAAAGGCAAACCACAGCATTTCATGAAATATCAGAGGAAATAAAGCAAACATTGAGCAGCCTACAGTTTATCAGTTATTAATATGTTGTTGATCGTCTCTTGCACTATAAACAAAATCCGTAAAAGAACGGATAAAGTGCTGACAGAAAATTACCAGTACATTTTCCTTTATTTTAGGGACATTTCCGTCAATGCTAAAATGTAATTTAATGCAGTGCAAACTGTAAAATACTGGTAAAAAAACCTGTAAAAAACTGTAAAAAACTGTAAAAAAAAAAATTTGTCCCCTACAGCAGTCATTCCAATTCCAATACCTCTTCAATGGCCTATTATATTTGAATAAAAATTCTCAATTTTCCAAAGTTGGACATCGCTACTTTATCTTCTCTTTGAACTCGACTTCCCACAATCCTTGGCTACCACGAGCGCGCGCTGTCAGCAAACCGGACCAAACGTCACATTCCAGCATTCTCCCTCCCTGCGCATGAGTGTGTTTGGATGTGTGTATTAGGCTAATCTTTTCCCTCCCGTACGCCTCTCTGTCCCCGGGAACCTCTCATGACAGGGCGGATCTGAGCCCGGCGGACACCCGCAGCCCCGATCGCGGATCTCGGGTGAGTATTCGCGGGATTACGGGTGTTTGTGA
The DNA here is from genome assembly GCF_024868665.1 of Triplophysa rosa. NCBI lineage: Eukaryota > Metazoa > Chordata > Actinopteri > Cypriniformes > Nemacheilidae > Triplophysa > Triplophysa rosa. Next base: position 20,661,843 of record NC_079908.1, on the reverse strand, counting down.
GGTCGGTTTTGGGTGTTTACAGGCGTAACCAGCAATGGTCAGACGCGCTCGCGCTGCGGGTATGCTCAGTCTGTAGTGACGCGCGCGACCGGATGGAGGGACTGTGATACATTGTAACACTTCACGCTCATTATGCGGTTACTTTGTATTTCATCGAGCCTCTGATGTTCAGCGGCGGTGCTTTGATCACACAGATGCGCGTGATTAAACCTGTTGACAGTCTCTTCTGCTGATGTGTGTGTGTGTGTGTGTGTGTGTGCGTGTGTGCGCGCGGGCGCGCGCGCGCTCTTAGCTAGCTTATTGTCTCTAATAGCTGCTGTTTTTACTTTTTAAAGCGACGATGACACAAGAGAGATCGATCACATACGCGAAAGCATCTGTTCGTGTATAAACATCTGCATGTCACGAGAGCTCGTGCAATCACAGAGCAGGTTCTGGACAGTACTGGTATTGATCTCCGGTGGTTGCATCAGATGTGTTAAGGGCACCGGACACGGGCAGGGCCGTGCACACGCCTGGATTCAGTGAAACGGCTGCCATCATCAGCTGGTTTTACACTGCGTGTGTTATGGAGAGTCTGATGATAAGCATGTCTGAATGTGATCAGTCACAGTCTGCAGATCAGCTGTCTGATGATTTATCAGATCATGAATGCTGGCTTATTCAATTTTACAGTACAACGTAGGCTTGTCAAGCAAGAAAGCGTTATTTATCTCAAAATCAACCTTTACAGAAACCTGTAAATGTGACGTATGTCATGGGAATCAAACCCAGATCAGGATCCAGGACAAGTGCTGTGTCATATCTGCGTTATTTCATAGTTGGGGCCTAAAGTAGCGCAGTATATCCGTACATACATTAGCAGTGAAAACACTGAACGCACAGGCCTCAGTTTATGATATTTCAATCTGTGGATCAATCTATGGTTCTGGAGTCATAAACACACCAGACTGCAGGCTCAGAGACGCTATATAAGAAGCTATAAAATACTGTGATTTCCATAGAATCTGTTGTGGAGCGTGTGTGTCGAGGGAAAGAGAGACGTGTCTACAGCAGTATGTTTTAAAGCAGTTTAGACACTAAACACAAATCACTACAGGCAAGAATAGAAGCGCTCAGATTAAGCATGAGAATGTGATTAAACAATATTTTTGGCTAATCTGTGAACCAACAGTTTGAATCAATCCGTGTTAGACTGAAGAGACTGAAAGGTCACATTCTGACCTGCGTGTGTGTGTTGAGAAATAGATTCAAGTCGGACTGCTGTTCTTCTTACATTCGATCTGATAAGAGCCGATCACATGAAACAAACTCATCCCAGGAGAATTCATCAAATGAATGGAATGGTCTGATAGACTCACATGAGGGTAGCGTGTCATGAAACGTGTATGGTAAATAGTGTTATCATCATCACGTTTCTTTCCAACTGAAATCTTTATTTGATAAGTGTTTGTCAGACACGGTTTCAGTGAGGTCTCATTCGTCTTGTGAATGACATGTGAGGCTTTCACAAGAAGGGCTTTGTTTTTAAACCGAACAATGCTGATAGGGCTGTTTTCAGCTCGCGTCCCGTCCATCATTGTTTTTCCAATCCCTGCTGCCCTAATCATGCACTGAGATTCTGATTGGTTCGGTATGTGTGAGGTGGAATGCGTGTGCACTTCCTGTTTCATCGGCCAATCAGAGCAGCTGCAGACGCTCATCACATTTGTTGTGATTCAGTGATTTAGTGTTTGTGTGTGGTCGTGGCCTGTGGTTTTCAACTTTGACTGATGCACATTATGTATGTTCACTTCAGAATATTCATCGCATGTAGTTAGAATGCTTGTTTTACCGAAAATGTTTTGTCATTAGTTCACTTGGAACGGAAGCTCACACAGTCGCCTCATTACATTTGTGAAGTGAATATTGATACTGCAGGCCGCTGTATGTGGTTGCTCATGCGTGTGTGGTGTGACCTTTGTGACCTTCACATGAGAAGAATGAGAAGAAACCATTTACATCTAATTGTTGGAGGTGAATGTAATGTGTTTGCATTATCTATTGAAGTTGGTTTTGTTTTAGTTTTACATTTTAAACTTTTAGAAACCTTTATCTATAGTGACATACAACAGATTTTGTCAGTAATGTGTGATATTATATTGGGCGATTCTCACGAAATCTTGGTTTCAAGTTGTCAAACATGATTTTCTTGAAAACACTTATATCAACAAATTCCCTTTATAATCATTTAAAACAAGATATGACATTTCAAAACATTTACTGACAGTTTAATACAATTTAAAAAAGAATGTTTACAAAAAAGCCTTAAAAATTCTCATTACCGTAACCATTTAAAACTGTCAATCTCATTGCATGTTTTGCTAAAAACAAGGGAAGTCATGATGCCTAAGCAATTAATCATACATAATAAGACATGAATTTTATTTGAATAGAATATTATACATGTAAAATTTCTTTAAACGTAAAAAACTACCAGTGTCGGTAATGAAAAGGGAGAACGAGAATATTACGTTTTTAACAAGAAAAATATAAAGTAATTTGTTAACTTGTTAGCAAGGTTCTAGTAGATGTGTTTCTTCACATAAAAACAAACTTAATATTAATATCGTTGTGTGTGTTTAAACAGTCTTTAAAAAACGTCACGGAGGATGAGAATATCAGTCCTGGACACTTCTTTCTTCCACTATTTCTTGTTCATTTTTATTATACATGAATATTCTGTCAATCATTTTTTTCCTCATTTTTTGTGGACTTCCAAATGGTTGTCACAATATTTTATATCTCTAATATGTAACTCTTATTTAAATGAAGACATATAATACACAAATACGGTTATGAGAATTCCAGCAGAAAAAGCAATAAATTACATAAATTATTCATCACTATGTCAAAATTATGTTTTGTCCAAGGTAGAGAACACAATTATCTTTATTATGAGAATTTTTTGTGTTACCGAATTGTATGTTTTATAGTTCTTTAATCTTACCTGCCATGTTTCAGTGGTTTAGTGAGAATCACTCAATTAGGAACATGCACAGATGCATTTACCACCAAGCTTGTGTTGACATCTTTATTTTGTCCTGTTATACTGTATTATTCTGTACAGAGTCATTGTTCTGTGATCAATACCAGTCGTAGGTCTGATGTTTGGAGGCGAGTTGAGTGAGTTATGTAAGTTTAGTGTAGTGTGGTTTGGCAGCCTGTCTGTACACCTGTGGCTGTTTGTGTTGTGTTGTGAGAAAGAGTTTGCTTCTGATGTACACACGCTGTTTTTTGTGTTGTGTTGTGATGTTGATCGTGTGTCCAAGAACATGCAGTGAAATGTTTGGCAGAGGCTGTAACACACATCAGAGGACAATAGATCTTTTGTTTCTGTTGTTCTGAAGTTTCATCATCTCCATCACTAAAGCCTTTCTGACAGCGACCTCTTTGTCCTGGGGATTTCTGAACATCACCCCAGAAGCCATCTCATTGATTGACAGGTCACGTGGTATATTGGGCAGATGGAGACTGAACAATGTGTCTGTTTTACACAACAGCGTTTGGAACAGTGAATCTGGACATGACAGAATTGATTAGAATCTGTTTTGTGATGAGACGCACGCACACGCACACGCACACTCACACACACACGCACACACACACACATGTTGGGTTTCCATGTTTTATGGGGACATTCCATAGACACAATGTTTTTTATACTGTACAAACTGTATATCATATTCCCTACCCCTAACCCTAACAATCACACACAACTGTCTGCTCTTTTACATTTTCACAAAAGTTCATTCTGTATGATTTATAAGCTCGTTTCCTCATGGGGACCAAAAAATGTCCCCACAAGGACAAGGGTTTTGGATATTGCCATCTTTGTGGGGACATTTTGTCCCCATACCGTAGGGTTTACCCTTCCCACACACACACGCACACACACTCACACACTTTCCTGATGTCAGCGTTGCATTGGTGCTGATGTGACTGAAGGGTCGTCCTGACAACCAGCTGACATCATCA
>NC_079908.1:20642826-20652826 GCF_024868665.1 Triplophysa rosa | reverse complement strand
CCAATACAAAGAAAGGATTTTTAGAAATCTTGGCCAACTGAAAAGTATGAACATGAAAAGTATGAGCATGTACAGCACTCAATACTTAGTTGGGGCTCCTTTTGCCTGAATTACTGCAGCAATGCGGCGTGGCATGGAGTCGATCAGTCTGTGGCACTGCTCAGGTGTTATGAGAGCCCAGGTTGCTCTGATAGTGGCCTTCAGCTCTTCTGCATTGTTGGGTCTGGCATATCGCATCTTCCTCTTCACAATACCCCATAGATTTTCTATGGGGTTAAGGTCAGGCGAGTTTGCTGGCCAATTAAGAACAGGGATACCATGGTCCTTAAACCAGGTACTGGTAGCTTTGGCACTGTGTGCAGGTGCCAAGTCCTGTTGGAAAATGAAATCTGCATCTCCATAAAGTTGGTCAGCAGCAGGTCAAGAGACTCACTCATTAAAACTCTCCTCTACATACAGAATGAAGCTCTCACGCTGCGAGATGTTGACAATCAACTGAACAGCTTCATGCTGCAATGCATGCTGGGTACATAGTACAAAACTCATTCATGATTGTTTGTCACCATTGATGAGGTTTGTATGTCAAGTGTCTAACTGTGTCTCAATTGCAAAGAAAGATTTTCTGACAGAGATCTTTCCATTATAACATGTAATCACTTTACCAAACATATCTTAATAAATCTTAAATGCTATATTATTATTATTTAATGATTGAATTATTTCAGATTTATCTTCAGTTATAAGCAAACATAAAGTTGCGGTTCCTGTAAAGTCCATTTCAGTGTTATTGTATAAGTGTACATTTTAAAGCTACAAGAAAGTCAAAGAGTCCAACCAAAGCAAACACTGATCGCCATAATGGTGACTTAAAACATAATTGAACCACTATGAACTCGAGTTCAATCTCAATAAGATCTTACACAGATGACAGAAATAAAGTGAAAGTGGTGTCTGTAATATGTGAAGATGTTATTGATGTTTGTGTTTAATTCTCCTCTGGTGAAATCTTGACAGATTTATTGTGTTCATCTGTTATTTACACGTGTTCATCTAAGACTGTGTGACTTAAGTGCGTTAATAGATTCTTTATCATGTATCTTCAAACAGCCATTGCAGTAGTTTACTTACAGTAATATATTGTCAACACTGTTGCCAGCTAGTTACTGTAGGTGTTTTACAAACAGCCATTGCAGTAGTTTACTGTAAAACACCTACAGTAACTAGCTGGCAACAGTGTTGACAGTATATGACTGTAGAAATGGCAGGTAAGGGCTAACAGTGTATGTGAAATGAGGACATGACTGCAGCTGGCCATGAGGCCCAAACCAGCATGTCCAGTGCAAAAAGGCTTTGACTTCTTAATTCTACTTAACATTATTTTATTTATCTGTTATATTGAAGAGACCTTTTTGAAGGAGTTTGGTTTACTTATGAGCACTTGAGTTTAAATGAGACTTAGGGTGTTTGTAATAGACGTACAGTAGGTTATGGTGTCGACCATGATTTGTTGCAATTTTGAGGTGTTCAGTCTTATTATGATTTAAGAAAATAAATGCGATTGCTCTCCTCACGAATCAACTGTTTCTAGTTTTTCACTGACGTGTCTCTTAAGTGTTGAGGACTAGTGCTGCTTGACCCTACATTCAGTATGAGTAAAATACTCAAGTACTGTTAAATTTCACTGCAAGGTATCTGTACTTTTACTCAAGTATGGTTTTCAGGTACTCTTTACACCTCTGTCACCCTCTAGTCTGTGTTGTGTTGTGAGTAATCGGGTGTACTTTAGGACCCAGGAGACACCTGCAGTCATAAGAGCGATTGCCAAAGAGACAGACGGAGTTGAACTCATCATACATCAGTCTGACTAAAGAAATATGAAGTAAACGTGTTTCAGTATATCTATGTTTCCACAATATGCACATGTTTGGACTAAAAGCCCTGTGATCGCAAATAAACGGGAGCCGACGAGGATGAATACTGTGTGTATGTCTCTGTCTCATATCAATAACACATTATTTGGCTTGTTTATTAGGCACTTATAAGTATTTTATCAAATAAAATATGAAAACATCAATAAAGTATAAAAAATGTTAAATAAATAAGTATCATTTACATAGGGCTGCAGCTATTGATTAATCAAGTATTCTACTGTTTTTCCATCGATTAATCGGGTATTCGGATAATAAGTACTTTTTCTTTATTAAAAAGCAATACTAAATATACAAGAGAAAATAAGACGGGTCTCTTAAAATGAGTAAAACAACTAATTTGTTTCCTTTTTAGAACAATTAACATTTATTGCTGAAATTGCATACATTAATATCTGTGGAAACTAAACCCATTTAGCACATTCCATTGCCATATTAAATTCAAAATGCAATATCATACAAATGTATAAATAAGAAACATTAATAAAAATAGAAAGAATAATTTCAAAGGTAAACAACTAACTTCAGCTTATGCATGATGCATTTAGTTTATATAAATTAGTTTGTTTCTTTTTTTACTATTAAATAGTAATATATAGCCTATGACTTTTATTTTGGCAGGTTGTCGGAAGACGCTTATTTTTTAGTATGTCTGTTTCTTCACTCAAACAATAACGTGTTCGTGAAATAAACTCTCAGAGCAACTCCTCAGTGCAGACGCTGACAAAATCATGAGCATCACGCGTGTAGAACGTTAAACTGTGCAGTTCATTCACGCAGACACGCAGAACAGACAGATGACATGTGTAAATAACAGGATTCGGTGTCCACAAGTCCGCATCTAGTTTGATGGACTCAATGCAGCCGGAAAACAAGTTTCACTCGCAAAATAGACTAAAACTAAGTAAAATAGCAGTTCACCATTTCAATAAGCTATCAATTATTAATCAGCATGAGAAATACGTGTGAGCGTGTGAACAGACTCAAATGTGTGTGTCTCACGGTGAATGCGGCAGACTTGAGAGCCCTGTAACATGAAAAGAGTTTAGCAGGCTGTGCGTCAATAATAACGGTCCGTGGAGAAACGCAGTGCTCCGTGTGTACTGTAGTTAAATGGATTAAACGAGGCTTCGAGGCAACAAAATTTGCCTCAATGATTTTTTGTATTCGAATTACTCGAGTTACTCGAGGAATCGTTTCAGCCCTACATTTACATTAAGATTAAGAATCATAAAATATGCTGTGCACCGCTACAGTTTCAGACATGAAACTGAAAAAGTTGCGTTGTGACGTTTCTCTGAGTGAGCGGCTTCTGGAATGAATGAGGGACTTGATTTCTTTCTCCAGGAATCAATATTGAAAATAAATGCTGTAAAACTATCAATCATGTATGTCAGTGATAACTATTAATGTGTTAAAGCACAAACTCATAACAACTGTTCAGCTTTTTGGCAATATTTGATACACATCTCAGTTTTTATTTGTACATGAAATACACCGTTGTAAGCAAGTATCTCACATTTATAAATAGTATCAGAACAATCTGTATGTATTGCTTGGAGTTTCCATATTCTCTTTGCTCCGCCCACAGCTCCCCCCCTTCTGTGGGCCGGTTGCCATGGAGACCTCATCGGTGGCATCAGCATCGTCTGAGGCGGGAAGCACTCGCTCGCAGGAGATCGAGGAGCTGGAACGCTTCATCGACAGCTACGTGCTGGAGTACCAGGTGCAGGGACTCCTGAACGACAAAAGCGACACGGACCAGGACGTGGACAAGACCCCGTCCCATGCCTCACAGGTGACATCGGCATGACGACATCAGCACCTGTGTGGGAGGAGCTTTCAAATGTGCCATTTAAATTTAAAAAATGATAACATTACTGATAGTATTGCATATTTTATTCCATAGAAAAATGCACATGTAAACATTAAGGAATTGATTTTGACTTGAGATTCTCGTGACGAAAACAACAGCATCTGTTTTAAAAGTTTTACGAGGCTAAGTTTGAATATTTGGATATTATTTTAATATTTTTTCCTGACAGTAATCCTTCTTTGGTGTGAACAGATCTAAAATGATTAGTTGATGACCAATTATCAAAGTTCATCCAAAAATGAAAATTCCATCATGAATTACTCTCCCTCAAGTTGTTCCAAATCTGTATAAATGTCTTTGTTCTGTTGAACGCAAAGAAAGATATTTGGAAGAATGTTAGAAACTGACATTTCTGGGGCATCATTCGCCGGGTTTCCATGCAAAGTTGCGAATTTAGCTTATGCGCATAATTGGAATATTGTATAAAACATTTGCGAATAAGCACCGTTTCCATCCAACTATTCACTAGTCACTTCCTAATAAACCGCCATTAAATATCAGTAAGAAAAGTAAGAGAAGCCACTGAATATGATACTTTTCATATATAATAATACTTGCGCAAGCAGAAGATTAGGAAACGCAATAAATGCGGTGCTTTTATGGAGGCCTATTGTTTGGGAATCACAGTCGTGACAGTTCTAAGAGGCAATTACAGAAATACTCTGACGACTTTGCTCAGGCGTTTAAGAATGACCATAACAACATTTCTACATTTCAGATGCTGTGTCACAAGATCAGTACTCTGGGTAGTCAGGTTACGCCGTCTCAAAGTGCAGTTACCTGACTTTTTGGGGGAATTTATTCGGCAAATGCGTGTCCATATCCCATTATTCACATTAACACTTTTTCACAAAAATGAAAAACCACCTGAAGCAAACATAAAAACCTTTTTGCGAATTAAGCGTTTCCATAATTAGTTTCTGATGAGAAACTTCAAAATGCGAATAAAACCACAGTGATGGAAACCCGCTTACTGACTGCCATGGTGGGACAAAATATTTGTTCTGTTGAACACAAAATGAGATATTTTGAAGAATTTAGGAAAACAAACAGTTCTAGGGCACCTTAGACTACCATTTTTTTTCCTACTATGGTAGTCAGTGGTGCCCCAGAAATCTCAGTTGCTAACATTTTTCTAAATATCTCTCTTTGTGTTCATTAGAACATAGACATTTATACAGGTTTGGAACAACTTGAGGTTGAGTAATTCATGACAGAATTTTCATTTTTGGGTGAACTGTCTGTCCGTCTCTCTTTCTCTCTCTCTCTCTCTGTCTGTCTGTCCGTCTCTCTTTCTCTCTCTGTCTGTCTGTCTGTCCGTCTCTCTTTCTCTCTCTGTCTGTCTGTCTGTCTGTCCGTCTCTCTCTGTCTGTCTGTCCGTCCGTCTCTCTCTGTCTGTCTGTCTGTCTGTCCGTCTCTCTTTCTCTCTCTGTCTCTCTTTCTCTCTCTGTCTGTCTGTCCGTCTCTCTTTCTCTCTCTGTCTGTCCGTCTCTCTTTCTCTCTCTGTCTGTCTGTCTGTCTTTCCATCTCTCTTTCTCTCTCTCTCTGTCTGTCTGTCTGTCTGTCCATCTCTCTCTCTCTGTCTGTCTGTCTGTCTCTCAGTGGGCAGAGGACTGCAGTGATAAGGTTGATGGAAGCTGGTCGTCGTCACGGGGGAGGGGCTCATCCAAACCAGTGAGTTTCTTGTGTGTCTGATCCATCCCCTCTTTCATTAAATCAATTATTGTTCTGACAAAAACAGATTTTAAAACGATGAACTGCTGAGAAAATGAGAAACGAGAACTGTTCACATGAACATTTATATTTATGCATTTATCTAAAGTGACTTATATGGCATTCAAGCTATACATTTTTTCAGAATGTGTGTTCTTGAACCCACAACCTTTTTGCACTGCTAAAAGTTTGTCTTTTGTATAGTTATCCTCATCAGTCACAGGCTGTCACCTGTATGCTTAGTTTGTGCGTAAGTTACATTAAATATTAAAGACAGTGTCAAGGTGACTGGCACACATGAGACGGGCAGATGCTTTGTGTGTGATGTCATATATGGTGGGTTTTATTGGAGTGTTCATGTGGATTTCTGTCAGTGTATCTGTGTATTTGTATGTTTTTAAATGAGAAAGAGAGACACTAAGACCCCTTAAATGCTTGGATTGCCTCATTTTTTCTCTCCAGATTTGAGTTTTCTCTGTAAGGCTGTGTTCACTCTTGATTTCCTTTACCAATCACATATTTAAATACAACAATACTAATTTCTCTCTAGAAATGCAATCAAAAGTTATTGAAAGTGAAACATTTATACAAAACAATGCTCCGACCGGCGTTTCGGCCGCCATTTTATTTTTTTAATTTGTTAGACCTTTTTCCTCATTTATTTGATTTATCATTCTTAGTGTGTTTTATTTTTCTCTGTACAGCACTTTGGTCAGCCTGCACGCTGTTTTAAAATGTGCTTTATGAATAAATTAAATAAATTAAACTTGCTCCAATCACCTTCCTCACGCGTTGTTATGGAAACGACAGATCTCGCTACTCGCTTGTCATGCGCAGAACATGATAGTCTCGAGACGTCTTCGCCATGTCATGCCAACTTGCTACTGTAAAAGAAGCTTGCAACGCTTGCCCCGCCTCCAAATTCTTCCAATTGGTCCACTGCTTTGGAACTGACATTGATGAGCAGCAAGTGCGAAGCGCTGCAAAAGACGCGAGTGTAACGGTCATGCACGTCCGTCAAACGTGTGTTTGTAAGTCGCTTTGGATAAAAGCGTCTGCTAAATGACTAAATGTAAATGTGTTTACATAGAAAAACAAAGGAAAAGTTGCGCACTGGAATGGAAAAACGTGTTCTGTGTGAATGGCCCCTAACAGTGTTTTGTGTAGTTTTACTCAAAATGACACGAAAGCTTTTTAAGATCATGTTTAATGAATGTGTTTTCTCTCTCTTTTTCTCTGTCAGGATGAGTGGGAGCACAGCAGTAACGGTAGCACAGGTTCTAGACCCAGTTCAGGTTCTCAACACGGTTCTGGTTCTAGATCAGGCAGCAGAGGACAGAACAACCAGTTCAGAGCTAAGGTGGAAAAACACACACATTTCTCTGCTCTTATTACCTGCCATCAGAAAACCCCCAAAGTTTTTCATGCAATATCAATGTGTGTGTTTTAGAATGGAAACCGAGATTGCGCTCTTGACATCCTGGGAACAGACATTTGGGCTGCTAACCTGGACTGTCACGGGTGAGTTCATTTTAATTTGTATTGATTTATTATTATTATTATTTAAATAGTTTTAACAACACAACATAACAACATGAATTTGCATGACTTATTTCCAGATTAATTTAAATTTTTTGTTAGTAATTCCTTGAGAGTTTAGCACTACACGTCTGTCTGAGTTTATAAAGAGGATTTGGGGAAGAAACACAATGTTCTGAGTTCATGTCTAGAGTTTCAGGAGATTAAGAGAGTTTTGGAGTTTACTGGAGCATGTGATTTCTGCCGCAGTGATTTTCTGTAAAGATGACTTGAAACGTGTATTTTGAAAAGCATTGGTCACATAAAACTTGACTTATTTCCCTTGTTTTTTCCTGTTGATCTTTGGTGAATGTATGTTTGGTTTCAATGTTTGTGTGACTATAAATGCTTTGTTTGGGTGTTTGTGTGTGTACAGAGGTGCTACATGGGACATGCAGCCAGAGAAACTGGACTTCTCACAGTTTCACATGAGGCCGTATCGAGGGACACCGAAACACCTCCCGCACATCGACCGAGAGGGGTGAGACAGATTTAACCCTGAATAACACAGGAGAGAGTCAGATGATTTTTATTGACAGTAATATAGTATCGAAACAGAAGATGTTGTTGATGTAGAGATGGGTAGTGGCTGTGGGTTCATGTCATTGCGCTCACTGCTGCCCTCTAGTGTTAGACGGACACATGATGTACATGCACCGAGTAAAATAAGATTTTAGGGCCTAGTTTATTTAACTTTGTAAACTTCAAAACTAATCATACACACAATGGACAAAAGACAGTAATGCTCTAACTTGATGCGTATTTAACAGCGAGTGTTTCAACCAGCAGAACATTTTGTCTTTGAAATCTGATTCGATGATAGAATGATATTTACTTAGTATACTTTTTAGCGACCATACAGCGCTTACAGTTACTTGTATTTTAGTTTATACAATATAAACTGTTGTTTACCATGTTGTTGCAAATGTGTTATTAAAGCCACAATAGACCTGGTTTTACAGTGGTTTTAATTGATGCCTGGCGAACATCCTCTGGTGAATAATTGACTGAGACCGTCTGTCTCTTCACAGGATGATGAAGGGAACATTTGATGATGATGATAATGGTATTGATCTGGAAAGCATGAACAAATTCCTGCCCACCCTGCCGGTGAGAAACTCTTTTAAACACCCCTCTCTCTCTCTCTCTCTCTCTCTCCCATTCCTCAGCATCCTGGAGGTTTGATGCAGTGGCGTTGTGAGGGGTGGGCTTTGGGGGCTTAAGACCCTCATGTTTTGCCAAAAGCCCCTCATCTTTTTGAGGATTTAAAACACTTCATTTCACAAACAAGACGAGTATAATATTATGGCTTTTAAATATGTTTTTGTGACGAGAATCGTGGTACATGAGCGTAATTTTACATGTTCATTTCATTAAACGAATCTCTGAAGCGCTTGTTGTGCTGTTAAACAGCACCTGATCCTGTCAGCAGGTGGCACTGTTTCAACAAACGTCATTTATTCACTTAAAGGGCTCATCGGATCAGCACTTTCAACAAGTTGGTATGATTTATTAGGGTCTTCATGAAATGTCTGGAACATATTTTGCTTAAAAACACTCAATGGCTGTGTAAACAAAACCCTTATTGCCTCGTCAAAACAGCTATGCTCACAGCAACCCGTTTGGTGTATGTCTCTTTAAATGATAATGAGTTACAGCGCATCCCACCCACCTTCTGTCCGGCGTGTCAACACAACACACGTGGAGTACTGCCATGGCAATGGTTTAGCTAAATTATGTTTCCTGAACTCCTCTGCGGTTAGTTTAGTTTTAAATGTCTCAAATCATTCGTCCTGAGACTAAAAAATCCATCACAGCAAACAGTGCTCACGTTGTGCGTGTATGCTTGCCTAAAATCCATGGAATGCGCACCTGCAGATCTCAGCGGAATTACGTGGATTTAAGCGCTTGTCATTGACAAGTTATACACACACAACGTGAGAGCATAACTAGTATGCTCTGTTTGCTGTGACAGATTTTTTTAGCCTAAGGACAAATGATTTGAGACGTTTAAAAAGAAACTAACCACAGTGTTCGCCCTGTTCATAAGCAAAACAAACAACTTGCCGCAGCTGAACATATTAACGCACATAATGTATTAACATACATACAGCTAAACTCCAAGTGCCCATTTGCCAAATAACATATAAATATAGAGTAAGTTTAACACTGGCTTTGAATGTTCTATTTAGCCCGTGACTGACTTAGCTCCCTTCGCTATCATATGCTAACGTTATCCTCCTATATATACGGTACATGTACGTCAATTCAGACTGTTGATAAATACTACTTACATCGGCAGCTTTGTCTCGTTCAGTTGGTCTCGATCCCTCTTGAGGAACAACTTTGAAGCTAATCCTGCTTGTACCGTCCCAGGTTGATAAAGCACTCCGGCTTGAAGTGATTTGCGCAAACAAGCAGGTTTTTACTTCTGGTTTCTCAGGGATTTCCACTAAAAATAAAATAAATCCACTCCTGTCTCGTCTCTTCCGAGGTTGGGACTCTAAACAAAGACTTGTGTTCGTCTGTGCAGCCAACTACATTACATTTTGCATGTTGTCCATGAACTTTAGCTATGGTGTCACATACACTGCTGTCGCTTGTGAAAACAATAATGGCGGCAGCGCTGTGGGTGGAATTGTGTAGATTAAGGGGCGGTAACATTATAATAAGGGCCTCCCTCTACGTCACAACAGGAGCGAAATCTGAACGGCTCGATTTCTCACATGCTTGCAGGGAAAGTCATATCAAAACAAACTTACTGCATTCTTGTTTCTCACGTTTTCTGAGTTGGTAGATGCACTGGGGACCCGATAATAGCATTTATACTCGGAAAAAGTTTTCATCCGATGAGCCGTTTAAAAAGTTGTTCTCCAAAATTAACACCTTATTTCTACATTCCAAC
>NC_079908.1:20638541-20642726 GCF_024868665.1 Triplophysa rosa | reverse complement strand
GAGAGAGAGAGAGAGAGAGAGAGAGAGAGAGCATATTGTGTGGTTTTTGTGATTTGATGATAAAGTATTAAACTTTCATGTTATTCGCACTGCATTTGAGTAGCGCCAAATGAAATAGTCAAATAGTAAGATATAGAAATGAAAATTCAAAGATTTACCAATAAATAGCAACGAGATATAAATGAACGGCTACAGGGCAGATTCTCTCTTCTCAAGTGTTCAGCGTTTGACTGATGGGTTCATTGTCTTCCTCATTCCTCTCCCGCACCGGTGCAGGAATTCCTGTCTCACTTTCCCTCTTGGAATTCTGCATCATCATCCGGAATGTCTTGACACTTATGAACGGGAAAAGGTTGGAGTTTATTTCAGAGGTGACGGCTTCTCTCATCCTGTAATAGTGTTAACCATGAGCCGTCTCTGTTCTGTGCGGCTGGATTCAGAATCCCATATAATGTTCCGATGGGAAGCTGTACGCAAGTCACTGAGTTGACTGTGTTGTGTGTGTCTGCAAGCATAGTTATACACATGTATGAATATCAAGTGTTACGTGCCGTTGTGTAGACACAGACATTAAAATGGTTAAACTAACATAATACAACAAGACGGAGACATTTGCTTTTTTCATCTATAGCTTAATAAAACCGTTTTCAATGTTGATCATTTTTGTACATTTTTTGTTTTAAACTTTAAATCATAATATTATGATCTTCAGAAGGACTTTTGCTTCACACACAGTTGAGTTTCAAACACAGAGTTCTACATCATTATTACCTCATCACTGGATCTCTGATCACAGCCAATCAGGAGACAGCGTGCAGAGTCACTGTTAGCCTCTCTGATTCCAGCGACCTTTGACCTGTGGAATGCGGCGGTATGTAAACGTTTCCTGCCGGAGGCCACTCGCCCGCCCTCCGCAGTCACGTCTGCACGCCGACCGAAGGTCCCGCTGCCTGAGGGTCAAAGGTCACGCTCAGCAGGACGTGCAAAACTGTGTGTTCCAGCGGCTTTGATCTATGCTCACTCACACACAGGATATCCACGCTCATTCATATTGTTTCACATAATAAAAAAAAACAAGCGCTCCTTGATTTCAAACAAACTGATGTTCTGATGTTATACAATCATTTGAGCTCAGTTTCCATTGCAGAAACTTCTGTATTTGTGTCTAGGTCTGTGTTTTAGAAATTCTAAATCGGAAGAATTGAATGACTCTCGGTTCCCGGTTTTTCGTTTTTAGGAAGTTTATTTGTAAATACATTTTGCACGTGTTTTTTGCCACATGATGAGATCATTCTTTCACACAAATCTTGCAAAAAGTTTGCACAGCATAAATAAAGTTTATTTATAAATATAAATAATATGTAATAAATATAATATAATATATAACAACACATATAATAATATAATATGTAATGTTTTATTAACATTTTTATTTGATTAAATAGTCTTTTATAGTAAAGCTCTTGTTTAATGTATGTGTTTACAGTAAGTACAGTACATTTGGTCACGTGACTGTCCAAGCGGTAATCACAAGTTTCATTTGTATGCAGAAAGTAATTCACTATTTTAACAAACACATATAAAACAAACACTACATTGTAAAAAACGGCAATTGTACAGTTATATTTTCACAGATTTTTCGTTTCTTACGGATTGTTTCTACAGTGTACCTAAACCGAAAATCATAAAAATGATTATATACTCTATTACAATAAATCCTCTTCTCTGTAATGTAAACACAATCTATTTTAATCTAAACTAAAAATCGGATGTGTTACAATAACAGAAATGTACCGTGGCCGAGAAATGCAAAACAAAACAACAAATCGCAAAACTAAAAACAAATCTAAAAGCAAAATCAAAATTACAAATCTAAAAACAGATTAGCAAATCGCAAAACACAACAACAATTCGGGAAACAAAATAAGTCAGAAACCACATCGACAAGTCAGAAAGCAAAACTACAAGTCAGAAAACACGACGACAAATCAGTCAAACCGGAAAAGGTAGGTATTTTGTTAAAATGGGATAGCTACTGCTGATTGGATGAAACTCCCGTCAATCAAGATATCCAGGACGCTCAATGAGAAAGGACATAATGTCATAGAGCGCATATTCATTGATTAAGGTTCAAAAGCCACAGTTTGTTAATAAAGTTGAAACGGTTAATAAAGATTAGCCTAGCCACAGTAGAAATGTGTCATTTTACACGGTAAATATTTCTCTAGGTCGTGTTGTTGGTGTTTTTGGCTGACGGATGGTGATGCTCTGTGTCCGCCGTTGGCTCTGGTGTTTCGAGGGGGCGGGGTTTCGCGTTAGAAGCCGTTATTACCCGGGCGAAGAGGAAAAGCAGCCAATTACAGTAATCTCTCTCCACATCTGTGTCCAATCAGAGCGAGCCAATCAGCATACAGTGGTTTTGACTTCAGAGACTCGGTTAAGAAGAGGGTATAGAAACACAATCTCTGAGCGCTGTGTGTGTGCGCGCGTGCGTGTGTGTCACCGCTGCTCACAGCTAAAGAATGTTCCGTTTCGCTGTGAAATGGAGGGTTGTCAGACTTTAGGGTTTTATTGCCCATCATGCACCACTACTTGTTTCCCAGATCCTGTGATTTGGCCTTCTGATAAACTTTGATGCTTTAACCTCCTGTAATCCTCGAGAGAGAGCATTCGGTCTTCAAAACTTTGATCTTTTATGAATAAACACAGTGAGATCACAAATTGTCTTGAAATGTATTTTGTTGATTCTTATTCATTTATCGACATAGTTTAGATTGAGGGAAAAATCTAATTATGCATAATGTTCAAATTTGTTGTTTTGAATTCATGCTAATTTAGGACACAAGCTTGTTTAATGTTGTTTGTATAAACTGACGTCATTGAATATGTGACAGCCTCTCTTTCTCTGCAGGTCTTTCCTCAGCTGCAGAATGACGCTGATATCGCACACGCTAAAAAGCTGTTTCGCAGACGCAGAACGGACCGTCGGTGAGTCACGTCACGCATCGCTGACATGAAGTTCTGTCGGCATCAAACGCAGAACGCTGACACGAGACTCGTAAAGCAGAAACACACAGAAGTTTTAAGGAGAGCCGTCAGAGACGTTTCTGTTGTGCACAGTAAATCTCTGTATCTCTCTCTCAATCTTCACTTTGAATCTGAAAAGCGACTTGCGCTTACTTTCTTTTGAGTTTTGCCTGGTCGTCATTGGAAAGTTGCACTTCTCAGTTGCTAAGAAACGGCATGAAAAAGAAAATATTTTGGTCTAAACTTTGGTGCGAAAGAAAAGCAGAGAGCAAGAGCGTGAAAGAAAGCAAAACCCCTCTTTTATTTGCGGCTTTGTCCGCTCAGAGAAAAGGTCTCGTCATTCGCTGATCTGATGTGTGACTGGATGACTTCAAAGGGCTCCAACGGTTTGAGGGTTTTATCTGTTCACTTCTGCTGTCTAGTGAAGGATGTTAGTTGGGTTTATATGTGAATAAAGGCAACTGTCTTGTTTTCTCTGTTAGAGGCCTTTAATGGACGCCTCAAACTGTGGTTTTGCTTGGATGTCAGTTGTGGTGAAACTAAAAGCTTTTGTGGTCATTCAAGACATATTTGCTTAGACAAACATCACCATTGCTGAATCTTTAGAGTGTTAACTGCATCATATTAGGAATGAAGTCAGCAAGTGTAAGAACAATTAATATCCAAATATTCGTTTATCAACCTCCCGTTTATTCTCTAGCGCTTTCAGCCTGATACTTTTGGTATTGGCCACCCACCTCTCTCTCTCTCTCTGTCTCTCTCTCTGTCTCTCTCTCTCTCTCTCTCTCTCTCTCTCTCTCTCTGTCTCTCTCTCTGTCTCTGTCTCTGTCTCTATCGCTCTCGCTCTCTCTGTCTCTCTCTCTCTCGCTCTCTCTGTCTCTCTCTCTCTCTCTGTCTCTATCTCTATCGCTCTCTCTCTCTCTGTCTCTCTCTCTCTCGCTCTCTCTGTCTCTCTCTCTCTCTCTGTCTCTATCTCTATCGCTTTCATTATCTCTGTCTCTCTCTCTCTCGCTCTCTCTGTCTCTCTCTCTCTCTCTGTCTCTATCTCTATCGCTCTCGCTCTCTCTCTCTCTCTCTCTCTCTCTCTTCTCTCTCTCTCTCTCTCTCTCTCTCTCTCTCTCTCTCTCTCTCTCTCTCTCTCTCTCTCTCTCTCTCTCT
>NC_079908.1:20612022-20638306 GCF_024868665.1 Triplophysa rosa | reverse complement strand
TCTCTCTCTCTCTCTCTCTCTCTCTCTGTCATGTATGTAGTGTGATGCAGTGATATGTTCTGGATGTTTGGTGTGTGTAACTTCATTCTTTCTCATCATTGCTTTCTGTTGTCTTCAGTTGTACAGTAGTTGCCCTCACATTAGTGTGTGTTCTTCCTCTAGTTTTAGTAAACACTTACGCTTGTATTTTTCCCTACATGAGTTGATTTATTGTTTCATCCGTTCCACTCATCCTTTTTTTCTTTCTCCTGTTTGTAGTTCCCTCTGTCTGTGTTCTCTTTTTATCCTCCATCCCTCCCTTATTTACACATCATCTCCCTGTCACATCCGTAGCCGAACTGAGCCATCCCCGGACCAGCTCACCGTACAGCTGTCAGCTGAGGGAAAGAGGCAAGTGTCCAGGTCAGTGTCTCAAACGGGTCCAGGATTCATCTTCACAGACTCTTGTGCGTTGCGTTGCTTAAGCTTCGCTGGCCATCGAATCAGAACTCGACTCATAGTGCTGAAGTTCACACCAAAGTTGATCGTCTTGCTGTAGAGATCCTGTAGATTTTGTATTTTTCCTGATGTTTCTGTGAGATTATTAATGGACAATGGCATCCGGGACATCATTTACTTCCATAGCAGGAAAAATTAAAATGCTAGTCGATGGAGAACAAAAAAAGTCCTGCTATGGTAGTGAATTGCTAACATTGTTCTGATGAAGAAAAAGAAAGATATTTGGAAGAATGTTCACTACCATAGCAGGACTTTTTTTGTTCTGTTGAACACAAAATGAGACATTTTGAAGAATTTAGTTCTGGGTCTCCATTGACTAGCATTTGAATTTTTCCTGCTATGGTAGTGAACTGAAAATTGCTAACATTCTTCCAAATATCTTTCTTTGTGTTCATCAGAACAAAGTAATTAATTCAGGTTTGGAACAACTTGAAGGCGAGTATATGATGACAGAATTTCCTTTTTGGGTGAACTGTCCCTTTAAAGGTGCTGTAAGCCATGTCACAGGTGTTTCAGTTTTTGCATGGCACAACCTGTTCGATCCCATGTTTCTTTGTGGCATTTCCTACCTGTCAATCAAAGAATCGCATGCCTAGTGATGTCACAGAACACTTTTCTTTGTGCCATTGCTCAAGAAATCCTTTACAGCACATTCACGGAGATAAATGTGAATAACGGGTGGAAGATGTGAGATCTCTGTCGTTTGGTTTGGTGAATGATGTGCAAAATCAAACCCACTTTTGCTGGACATTCCCTGACCAACAGAAGTGAAGGTCGATGGGCAGAATCCTCCTCAAATGATGTTGTGTATGTGCTGAGTTTGGCTTTCTTTTTTTTTTTCATACATTCTCAGTGTAAATGTGTTTAGGTTTGTGACCCTGGATCACAAAACCAGTCTTAAGTAGCACAGGAACATTTTTAGTAAAAGGCAAAAATACATTGTGTGGGTCAAAATTATCGATTTTTCTTTTATGCCAAAAATCATTAGGATATTAAGTAAAGATCATGTTCCATGAAGATATTTTGTAAATTTCCTACCTTAAATATATAAAAACTTTATTTTTGTGAGTGGATGGTCTGTCACAGTGCCCCTGATTAACAACTTTCGATTTTTTTGCGCTCTCAGATTCCTGAGATTTAAACGGTTGTATCTCAGCCAGATATTGTCCTATTCTAACAACTCATATATCTATAGAAAGTTTATTTATTCAGCTTTCAGATTATGTAAAAATCTCAATTTCGAAAAATTGACCGATAAAACTGGTTTTGTTGTCCAGGGTCACGTTTGTCTTCACGGTAACTCGACGATGTTATGAGTTGTGTTTGGTAAGGATCCGTGGCTCAGGGTTTATCTGGGGTAAAACAAACACGCGGGTTACATAAGAGCTTTTCTCTGGGAACTGTGTTTGTGTGTGTAAATGAGAACTGGGACGGTCGGGTGTGGACAGGATTGAGTCAGTGCTGTGAACGCTCGAGTGCTCTTTTAAGTGTGTCCCGATGAGAGCCGGACAGATTAGAGAACACACGCACGCTCGCGGTGGAGAGAAGCCAAGAGCGGGCGGACTGGAACAACCTCTCCTGTTCAACACTCGTGACTCACATGACTGAGCTCATGAAACATATGAAGAACATGTGTGACTCATGTCAATCCTTACAGATAACAAAATAAATACGAATTCATGTTTTACTAGAAGAAAATGGCAAAATGCATGAAATTCATATACATGAAATTCTTGTTACGGCGTTGCTATATTTAGTATAGTATTAGTATTAGTATATAACTTTTCAAAAAAGTTTAATTTTTTTAGTTATTATTACTTAATCGAAACAACTCGAGTGCAGTTTGATTGATATTCATTGGAATGCACATTGAAAAAGACTTTATTTTTTAAAATATAAGTTATTTTAAGACTGTAATCATGATGTGAATATTGAAGAAATGTGGATGGATTTTGGTGAAATGAATCTTGGTTGTATTGGTATTAGGGTTAAATGTAATCTGGATGCGAGTTTTACTCTTTTTAACGTCTTCTAGTAACAAAGCTTTGTACAAACAAGCTAAAGCAGAATTTGTTCGCTTCATGTGCTGTTTGTCCCCAAACCATGGAAGACTGGGATGTCTAAAAATCAATTTCACGTAATGCCGCTTATAGCAGCTTTATTTCAACACTGACGTTTTTATTTGATAATATTGAAATATGAAATAAATCCACGCCTAGGTAAGAAAATGTTGGGGAATGTCGAGCTAAATGTTGTCGGTGGAACATGTTTTGATGCTGTGAAAGGGTGAAGGCGTGTGCGTGTCACGTTGTAATGGGCGGACTCATGTAAACTTGAGGAATGTCACGCTCATCGTGTCCTTCAGTGGGTTTCGCGTGTGTCCCCTAAAATGAACCCCTCGTAAAACCCCAGAAGCCCCGGTCAAACGTGACCTCGCCGGGATGTCTCACTCTAAAGCTGTCAATCATACAGAAAGACTATCCGCCTTTAAAGACCAGCGTTTTACTGGGTACAGAGGTTACATTTCTTCACAGTCTCTGGTCAAGATGTTGGTCTTTGATGTTTGCGTGATGTGTGACATCACAACCAGCAAGAACATTCACAATACTAAAGACTCGCGGGTAACGCTTTCAAAAATGTCTTTCAGGAGACAACAGCGCCCACCTGGAGGAGGTGGAGGAGGTGGTGTGAAATCCCAGAATCCTCTGCAGCAGCAGGGCCTGCAGCAGCAACAGCCGCCCAATCAGACGCAGCAGCAGCCCAATGCAGACCACCAATCAGGTGTCGGCACTAAGCACGGAGGGTGGGGTTACCAGGGACAGCAGAACCAGGGCGGGCGTCAGGGCGGCCCGCATCACGGCTACAGCCAGAACCGTCGCTGGCACCAGCATCCAAAACACCAGACGAACAATTTCAGTCAAGGGGCTGACAGGACCCCCACACGTAATGCCAAAGAGACTGAGAATGCGAAACAGGACGAGCCGGGGCCTGGGATAGAGAGAGCAGTGAAGGACGAGCCGGTGAGAGAGCAGAGACTGAAGAATGAGAACGATGGAAAGACAGAAGCTGGGAAGATCAGTTTACTGCAGTCCTCTAAAGAGAGACTCCGCAAGAGATTGAAAGAGAAGGTGTGTTGTGTATATTTTGAGTGATGTAAAATGTTGATTGCCGTAGAGCATGCATCATCATGTCATTACGATCAAAAGTCACCCGGTGCTCTCTGATTGACAGGAGGATGTTCCCGTGGCGACGGCCGGACCCCAGCAGAACCGAATGGATCGGTTGTTAGAGATTCTGAACAGCATGAGAAACAACAGAAGCGGAGTGGAGGCACAGCTCACCGCGTTCATGGAGGAGGCGCAGAGCTCGGCCGACTCGGAAGAGACTCTGAACGAAATCGTCCACACCATCTATCATAAAGCCGTCAGCGATCGAAGCTTCGCGGCCACTGCGGCCAAACTCTGTGACAAGATGGCTCTGTTCATGGTGGAGGGCACCAAATTCCGCTCTCTGTTACTCAACATGTTACAGGTGAGCATGCCTCCGGATGTAATTCAATTCAATGTATGAAGTGTAAGCAGGCCACAGTGATGATCGCTTTACGGAATGGAATTCTGGGTAATGTGCGGCACTAAATTTCACCTGCACACACCTCTGTAAGTTCCCCTTCTGTGACCTCAGTTTCTCTCTCTTTCTCATTCAACGTCAAGAAAGATCATTTTGATACGATCGTTAATAAAATGTTTAATAAATATTAACAAACTTTTACTTCATTAACAAACTTTAAAACACATTTACTTCAGTTTACTAAAGTAAACAATATACTCTGTGGTCAAATTATACAAAATTTAAGGGGGGTGGTGTGGTAAAATGTGAGTGTATTATAACTTGTTCAAGTCAACCGGACTTTTATTTTGACGGGACGCCGCAAAGAGCGTTTGTTTAAATTAACCGGACTTTTATTTTGACGGATCGCCGCAAATGGTGTTTGTTTATGTGTTCGTGTCCTCGTGCAGTGAAACGCTGGCGCGGAAAGCTCCACAAGCACAATGCGTTCAGTACACGCAACCGCACCACTCTTTCACACACAGTCACGCAAAACAAGCAGAATACATATTTAAACAGTATCTGAATATTTCGTTAGCTGTTCAGCGCTAATTTCTTGTTAGGAAATGCCTGATTCGACTAAGACCGCCCAAATGTATACTCAAGTAAGGTGGGCGTACCTGTCAGATCCATTGAAGAGGAACCTGATGTTCCAAATATGGTAAGAGGCGTCACATTTCCGTCACATGCTTGCAGTATTCCACCAATCACTACGCACTGGTAAACTGGCCAATCATAGCACACCTCGCTTTTCAGAGCCATGAGCTTTGTAAAAAAATCACAAAAAAAAGTTTCAGAGAGGCGGAGCAAAGAGGAGATACAAACATGAACGGTGTGTGACAAATACAGCGTTTTTAACCTTAAATCGTGTATACATATTGCATTACATCTAAAACAAACCATAATATTCGTTTTAGCCGTGTCATATGACCCTTTTAAAAAATATCGCAAAAATGAGATTTTTGCACAGATACAAACCCTCAATGCACCTCGACTCATTTCCATCGTAAGTGCAGTTTTGCTTTTTGAAGCATTCAGAGAATGAGTCAAATGTGTTCTCTGTGGTGATGAACGTTCTGATCAGAAGTGATGAACAGAGTTCAACTTGTGTTCAATCCGGAACATTCATTTACAACATCAGCGCTCTCTCTCTTACACACACAAACCGCTGTCTGTCTTAGTTCGGCTCGGGTCAGACTGTCTGTACTGTGGTTTTGCTGGTGAAGCTGCAGTGTGTTGTCATTGTTTTTAGGAAGTGAGTGTTCCACTAATTTCTCTCGTGTGATTTGACATCAGAACTTCAACCCTGTTTCTGCCGCTGCGCAACATGCATCCTGTCACACACACACACACACACACACTGCAATCTCAAACAGCAAATGATGCCAAATCTTCAAACAACAGTCATTTTCTTGATTCTTCAGCTTCTTTGCGTCTTTAAAAGCCAGCGTGACTGTATGCTCAAACATAATGCTGTCCTGTTGGTTTGTGGGGGGTTTTGTGCGTGCAGTGAGGTAGATGAATCATTTGTCCTCGTGTAAACCAGCTCTCTCTCACCCGTGTGACGTTCGAACAGACGCTGTTGCAGACGCTCTGACTGAATTATGTAATTGAGCTGCAGCCGATGACCCCACGAGAGGACACGTCTGCGTAGACGCAGACCTCCTGCAAACAGTTGTTTGTGTGCATGTAATTCAGAAAATCAGTCCACTGTGTGATGTTATTTTGAGAATAATGGTCTCTTACTGTGTATGTTTCTTGCTGGTAATATAACAAGGTAGTACAGTTTGTTATCTGAGCAATAACGTATTAAAGTAACACATTTCATTATTTCCTGATGTGATGTCAAGTCGAGGTCGAATTATATTTGATATTGCCTTGGTGTTTTTGTTTACTCGTCATCTTACAATTTCGTCATTACATTAATCTGGTGTGAAAAAGACGAGCTTCCCAGCCAACATGATTAAGGTAATGTAAGTAATCAGCACATCAAGTCTGTAAAAAATGGTACAAGCGAAGCCATCAGTCTGTTGTTGTTCTCAGAGACGGAAAGCACGAGGGCAGATTTTTGCACTCGGGTGTCTCGTCACTATAAATAATTCATTCTGAAGTCGACAGGTTTGAGAAATCTCATCTCGTGACTGAAAAGCTGAAGTCGTGATCATCGTACAAATCTGAGATATCTGTCTAAACCTAGGCGAGTCATCATAGACACGCTCTTGATGTGGCGTTGAATATGTGCCCACAGATAAGACATTCCCACAATGCATTGCGACAAGCTCAGGCGTGAAAATGACAACATCCACCTGTTATGTTTCCAGGTGAGGTGTGTGTCCCGTGTGTTTACGGGTCTCTTTCTCTTTGTCTCCAGAGAGACTTCACGCGGCGTGATGAGTTGCGGCGGACGGATGTGGAGAGCTGGTTGGGCTTCGTTACGCTTCTGTGTGAAGTGTTTGGCACGATGAGAAGCAGCGCTGGAGAGCCGTTCAGAGTGCTGGTGTGCCCCATCTACTCCTGCTTGAGAGAGGTACACAACAACAACACGCTACACAACATTTCTGTTTGCTGCGGAGGTCTCCGTGTGGTCCTCCATGTCTTCTGGTTTGTTTTGCACGTTTAGTGAAGTGCCACAGTATGTTTTTGTCGTATTTGTGTAAATAAGGGTGTGTTAAGTTGTATTTTGTAATGATGTGTGAATCAAGTGTGGGTTTTTATTGTTTAATAGAGATGCTCATTATTTGCGCACTCATATTGTCCAAATTATATTCTGTAATCTGCTATAATTGAGTATAATTACATAATGATAATGATGCAACAATTATTATAACATTAAATATGAATTAAAATGGCCACTTAAATATACTTGAATGTATTTCTTCATAGCGTTCTGAAATGTGGATTTCAGCTGCTTCAGAAGGGTTTTACTATATCTGCAGTTTTAATACTTTTGAGTGAAAGAGAAAACGTGGCGACCGAGATGAAAATCAACAGAAGTTTCAGTGTTCACTGTCGGTTTTATCTTTCAGGATTTTATTGAGTCAGAAATGCTTTCGTATTTAAAAAAGGTGTTAGTTTGATGTTTTTCCTACCCACAGATGCTTGGTTGTGTCAGGAAAAAGTTCTTATATTTTCAAGAGCACGAACATTTTTCATTTCTTAAAAATACAGATGTCTTATTTTCTTTACGAACGGCCCTTTTCCGTGTACACACAGTGAATATAAGAGTTTTCGTTGATCATGTCAGTTTTAGTCTGTGGGTGAGATGATGTTTTGATGTGGTTAACATTAACATCCCGTTCGGCGTGTCCGGACCTGAGCGTCCGAGGTCTTGACAGACACTCACAACTCGTTTCCACGGCAGGTGTGAAGTGTGTGTTTGTGAGCGGCGGCGGAGCAGGTTTGATAATCACACGTGATCCAGATGTCTCCGCTGATCTGATGTCAGGTGTATGTGGAGCTCTGAGGGTGTGTTTGTTCTGCATTTGGACGCGTGCGTCTCTGCTCTTCTCAAACCTTCAGCGGTGAAATACGTCAGCCCAAAATCTGTTCGTTATGGTACGACATATAGTTGTGGGACTGTGCCAAAGATTCATGAGTTTGGTATAAGAGAGCTGTATTGTGTGGCGTGGGTTTGTGAGTGCCTATTCATCGCATGTCTAGCAGAAATGATGAGTTTTTTGCATAGCTTTGACATGAGTCAGCAGCGCAGAAGGCAAAAACAACTAAACACAACAGCATTGCATTTTTGGAAAAATGCAGAAATAAACGGTATTTATTTCAAGTAGAATTGGGCAGCATGCATTCTATATTATATTGTTTTGTATATATGTTTGGTTCTGTATGTTATATAGCATGTTATATTATTGAGATATATTGTTTATGTTTATGATGTGAATGACACTGTCTTTAGCATCGTACACTCCATTATAGAAAGAATAGATTGTAGACCCCTTCTCAAGATTAACAAACACTGGTCCAGAAGCACTTTTGTTTTTTTTACATCTTACACAAGTTTTAAATATATTTGTTTAACATTTTGTGTATTAAAAGTTCTTCTGGACCAGCGTTGGATCAGCGTTGTTTAAGTTTTTCTGAAATAGTCTATAGATTTGATTATCGAATACAATAAAGTATAAATTATAGAATAGATTTAATTATAGATTTTTTATTCTTTTTTATTATTTCATAAAATGAAATATATCCCTTAACTGTAGTTTATTGTGAATAAAAATATGAATTTGTTTTTTAAGGCTTCTTAAGGATAAAGTTCCATTTGGACTTGCATTAAATTTGACACTGAAGGAGTTATGGATTCTATATGTTATGGGTTTTATAAATGTTTCAGGTTGTTTCTGTGAGTTCCTGTGGTATGGTTTGTGTAACATGAGCTGTGCTCTTGTTCTCTGGGGATGTCATTATGGTGTATATACATCTAATGCAGCGGTTACCCGGGAGACCGGCATACAGAGACCCCATCAGTAATTACTGGAGACCACCAGGGTTAGAATTCTCCAGACACCTATAGACATGTACAGTCCATCAAACGCTCCAGGCTATGAATTCAGACCTGCGGTAGCCTATCTTCCAGAGGACAGAAACTTTTCTATGGAAATGTTGCTGTTGAAAATCTTCTGGTTGTGCTGGTACAGGCTATACTTTTAAAAACGTATGATTTAAAAATATATATTAGTATTTGAAAAGAACAGAAGACGCTTTTAAGATTGTATGTCCAGAACATATTGTAGATATTTAAATGTTTATTTAGATACATATTTAGAATCTTATTTTTTACTGAATTTAAGAATGACATTTTTTTTTGTTAATTCATCATTTAGTTAATTCATGTTAAGTAAGAGATAATCCACATCCAGCCATGCGTTAAAGGGTTTTAATGCACGACGTGGAGGCCAACTCGCGTCGGATGGTTGCCTCCGTGAAGTGCATTAAACTCCATTATACCATGGTCTGTTTGAATACTGGATTCTGATTGGCTGGAAGGTGTGCATTAAAAGCCTTTAACGCACGGGTAGCTCCAGTCAGTTTGATTACATTTAAAATTAACTGACAAAATAACCGTCATTTTCACCTGTTTGATCTAAAATGACACTGTAAACATCAATAACGGCTTTAACTTGGCAAATAGCCATGGATTATCCCTTACTTAACGCACAGCTAGCTGTGGATTATCCCGCTTATACCATGGTCATAGGCCAAGTTAAAGCCGTTATTGATGTTTACAGTGTCATTTTAGATCAAACAGGTGAAAATAACGTAAGTTAATTTCAAATGTAATCAAACTGACTGGAGCTACCATGCGTTAAAGGGTTTTAATGCACACCTTCCAGCCAATCAGAATCGAGTGTTCAAACAGACCATGGTATAATTTAATTGAATGTTTAGCATTTTTGTTATGTGCTTTAGTTATTTTACGTTTTAGGTTTAAATTATTTTTTTGTTGAGTTTTTCCAGTTAATCATTTTACTTTCAGGTTATTGCAAACACGTCGTTTCGTTTATGTACATTAAACATTTACTTTGATTATAAGTGTACTCTAGAGTAAAAAGCGCAAAAGAGGTATATAATGTGTCCCTTAATGTCAGCAGTGTTTATACACGTCTGCTCTGGTGTTATGAAGATGGTTGTCGTGGTTACGGTTAATACGGTTAGGTTTCAGTGATGTATATTTAGGGAGCGAGTGTGTTTGAGAGAGATTTGTGGTTTGTGTCGTCCGGTCCGGTGCTGTCAGTTGTGTGACAGTAAGCAGAGCCGCTGGTGTTGTCTTTGATCAGCGCTGTGTGTCGAGCCCCTGCAGGCCCCCGGCTTACAAAGAGCCTTCTGTGTCACTACCTGACTGATTTTCCCGCCCGGCGTTCTGCTTGTTATCTCACTAGATCTCTTCAGACACACATATACACACAGAGAACTGCCTCCCAAATTATACCCGGGGCGAGAGCTCGCAACACACACACATACTGTACACGGGATCCAAACCTTGTGTGCGTATCGAAACAAAATCATGTTTCTTTCAAATGTGTGTATGCACAGTCAAGAGTGACCGCAGGGTGTGCACACATTTATGCTGATTTATATTTACCTTTATCTGCAATCTTTATGCATCAGATCTTTGGAGTTTCTGTTAAGTCACTTTTCATATTAAATAGCTTGGTTTGTTTTTATATGTAAATCGTATCCGAAACAAAACTGGATTTTGACGTATGTGTGCTTTTGGTCTCCTCTCATCTGCAGTACAGACGGTTTTTTTCCAGCTCTGTTATTCAGATATTTAGAGGTAAAAGACAAGAAGGTTTTGACATGCGTGAGCTCAGCGTGAGGTGAAGAATGAATCTGTGAGTCACGGATGTCTGGATGTGATTTCATCAGAATTTCGCACATTTTGGTCGAAGCAAAAAGCACATTCTTACATCATCATAACGTCAATGGACACAGTCACATCCTTTACTGAAAAAGAACCCAGACCTCAGGATTATAATACAGTACTGCTGCTGTCACAACACTCGGGTACATTAAAGAAGCGATGGAAGTGCATTGTGGGAGAAATGTGGAATGACCTTCAAATATTTCATTGTTTATATTAAGGGAGGTTTTTCATTTCTACTTTAAAAACATTGCATTGTTTTTTCTCCTAATTCTTTGTCAGTTTGCATTATGCTCAGTTGCAACGTGTACTGTGTGTGTGTGCGTGTGCGTGCGTGCTTTTATATGTTAGTGGGGACCTAAACCTGAACGCACACCAACACATGGGGACTCGTGTCACCGTGGAGACCAAAATTGAGGTCCTCATGGGCACAAAATCTTATAAATTGTACAGAACAATATTTTTTAAAAATCTAAAAAAGTGTTCTATGATCTTTAGGGTTAGGGATAGGGTTAGGGATAGGGGATAGAATATACAGTTTGTACAGTATAAAAACATTACGCCTATGGACTGTCCCCACGGGGATAGTCAACCAGATATGTGTGTGTGTGTGCGTTTGTGTCTGCATTTGTGAGTGTGTTTGTGTGTGAGTGTGTTAGTGTGTGTGCTTTTGTGTGTGCGTGCGTGTGTGTGTGTTTTCAGCAGTGTGTGTATGTGCGTTTGTGTGTGTGCATGCGTGTGCGTGCGTGTGTGTGTGTGTTTTCAGCAGTGTGTGTGTGTTTGTGTGTATGTGCATGCATGCGCGTGTGTGTTTTCAGCAGTGTCTGTGTGTGTGTGTGTGTTTTCAGCAGTGTGTGAGTGTGTTTGTGTGCGTGTGTGTGCTTTTGTGTGTGCGTGCGTGTTTTTGTGTATGTTTTCAGCAGTGTGTGTATGTGCGTGCGTGCGTGTATGTTTTTAGCAGTGTCTGTGTGTGCATGCATTTGTGTGTGTGTGTGTGCGTGTGTGTGTGTGTGCGTGTGTGTGTGTGTGCGTATGTGTGCGAGTGCATGTGTGCTTTCAGCAGTTGCTGGCTTCTGTCGGGTGGTGGTTTTTGAGGGAAGAGTGAAATGAAAGAGTGATCTGTATGAAGGTGTGTGTTCTGTATATACGGCTGAATTACCGGCACTGGCTGTTCAATCACAGCGTTCTGTCCTGAAATATTTGTGTATAATGATGCTGAACTGTGTAAGTGCCTGTCGTCCAAGTTGTGCTGGTTTCACGTCGGGTCATCTCAGTTTAATATTTGATGTCTGTATTTACTTGGTAAGTAGCCATGCTATAATAAAGCAATAAGCACCGCGAAGCAGTGGGTTACAGTGCATTTATAACAGCTAAGGGCGTTCGCGTCGTGCCTAAAACCCCGTAGCTGTTATAAAATGCACTGTAACCCACAGCTTCGCGGGGCTTATTGCTTTTATAAAACGGTTATTCCATATGCTTAGCAAGGTTTCATAAAATAAAGTAAATAAAATGATATTTAGGCTATGTAATGCGGTCAGCCGTTATATATTGAGGTATTTTATAACGGCTTAGAACTCCGCTCAGCCAATCAGAATCAAGGACCAGAACTGACCGTTTTATAATGCGCAATAAACCAGATTTTTACTCAGAATTGTATATTTTCAGATTGTATCGGTTCAGTGCTGGGCATTAACCTCAACAAAATGTTTCATAGATGTAATATGTCATTGTTTTGATTTGTGATGGTCTCTCTTGAGCTAACATGTGTTCTCTCTCTCTCTCTCTCTGTGTGTTTAGCTCCTTCAGTCTCCTGATGTGAAGGAGGACGCTGTTCTGTGCTGTACTATGGAGGTATGTTGTTAAAACTTGTGTCAAACTGTAGAGTGATGTCAGAGCCAATAGCTTCACGTGCAAGTGCTCCCACATGTGGCACGGTTTCCAATCCTGACTCCTGGTCCTTCCCCATCGCTTCCTGTCCTCTCTCACACTGTGCTATGTGATTAAGTCAAGCTCGCGTGCGTCATTAAAGGTCTGTCTGACATAAGTTTGTCTCTTACAGTATTCACTTTTTTGTGTACAAATCAGTCGTTTAAATAATAGACTCCCTGATAAACTAATGATGAATAAATAACTGATAACAATGAATGATGACAAGTCTGAGATCAGTTAAGAGGGGTAGATTTTTGGTTTCAGGGGTACGGCGGGGCTGTGTTGGGGGTTTAAGATGCAAAATGTTGAGAAACACTTTAGTTCTGCCGCTAGTCAAGACATCGGCTCTGTGTCAGTGAGCCGTGGATCAGACGGCAGCTTTACAGCGATCCTCCTGATTCACAAAACATTCTTAACTGCCATGGTTTTTCTTCAATTGTAATTGAAGAGAAAAGTTAGGAATGTTATTTATTGCCGTAAAAACTTTGTTTTGAGATTAAGCTTGATTTTAGGAAAAAATGAAGAAGAATCCAAATTCTCGAAACAAATCTGTCGTAAATATCATCTTAAAATGAAGACAGCCTCACGGTTGTCTTACATCTCAAAAGCTAAGATGTTTAATACGTGTATGTGGTTGTTTCACATGTTATTGTAACATTGAGGGAGAATCATCATTTTGACGTTTACTTGCCATTAAGGAACATTTATTTGGATATAATAATGATAAGGTCTAGCTCCCTTACTTTAGCTGTCATTATTAAACACGGAGTGCGTTTTTATTTTATCCTGGGACTCGAAACGGAGAGGGTCACAAGTATTATGTCGTCGTAACGCAGAATAAGAAGTATATTTTTAACGCTTGCTAACATATTAAATGCCGTTTAACACGTCACAGCGAGTGCAATACTATTTTATTCTTACGATAAAAATGAAGATGTTCTTAAGAAAATATTTGAGAACGTTTTAAGAAATGTTTGAGAATCACACTTACGAACATCCTATCATTTATCTTAAGAACAATCTTATATTTTGAACAGTTTTGTGAATCCGGCCCCAGATGTTCCTCAACATTTTTTTCTCAATTCTTTAGATTTTCTTAGATTAGTCTACAGAGGACTAGATTGATCATCAGTTTTCTTTAATCGAGTTGATTCATCATCGTACAGACTCGATGCTTATAGTACGATATCAAAACAATCCAGTGAGGTCAGCAGAGTCTCGAAAAGCGTTTGACCTCCTGTCTGTAGAAACAAACACAGACCATCAGACCTCCATCACAGCTCGTGTTGGTCTCCATCCAGCGAGTAAATGAGTAGATGTCAGTCAGACAGACTCCTCTCTCTTTGTCTCTTTCTGTCTCTCTCTCTCACACACACACACACACACACACACAAGCATCTGTCTCTCTCCCCCTCCCTGCAGTTGACCTCTGACCCCTCCTCGAGCTTGAGTGTGTCTTATTTCCTCTCGTCTCGCTTCAGCGTATCTGGCTCGATGGCATATTCGGTGTTATTGGCAACTAAATGAATGTCCTGATGTCGTTGTCGTAGCTCCAGAGCACCGGACGCTTGTTGGAGGATCAGCTGCCGGAGATGATGACCGAGCTGCTGGCCACCGTGAGGGACAAGATGTTGTGTCCGTCCGAGTCCCAGCTGACGCGTTCGCTCCTGATGGAGGTCGTCGAGCTTCACGCTCACCGCTGGAGCCCGCTGGAGGCGCTGACCACCGCTTACTACAACAGAACCATCCAGAAACTCACAGCGTGATGGAAACGTGACGGCCGCGTGCGACTACACAACCATCACGATAACTTTCAAGCAAACCACTGGAGGCCACGGACACGCTGTATGGCCACAGAACGTTTCTAAAGGCCGTCGGCACGTACACGCATACACACGGCAACAGACAGATGACGGAAACACGGATGAGACGGGCATTATGGGATGGGGGTTGGCCAAAGGGTCAGAGTTCAAAGGGTAAAATATGCAGATGGAAATGAATATGTATTTATTTTCACGTCAGACCTGCATATTCATGAGTAAATCCAGACATACGGACTCGAAACCAGACGGTCATTACACACGCAGACAGACAGTCGGTCATGTGTGTGTGTGTGTGTGTGTTAAAAGCGTCAATGAAACGGAACGATTACAGAAAAGATGTACAGTGCACATTTCACTGCAAAATCAAAAGAAATATGTTATTTTAAAATAGGAAAATGAAGCCTAGTTTTCCAACATTCAACAGATTTTGCTTTCAGTTTCTCATTGCTGTAAAACTGTACTTCTTTTTTTATATTCAGATTATTCACAATGGTACTGTAATGCAGTAATGATTTACTGTTCACATCAAATACTTTTATTATGAATAAATTAAAGACAGTACATTTAAAATAATAAGACATTATAATTATATATATATATATATGTATGTGAATGTATATATACACACACACAAATATATATATATATATAATTATAATGTCTTATTATTTTAAATGTACTGTCTTTAATTTATTCATAATAAAAAGTATATATATGGGACTAAAATCTTTTTTTTTCAGTACAATTGTGAGACTTTTTTTTGTTAATGATGGTTAAGATATTGTAATGAAAAATGACGTTGTACTGAAAAATCTGAAAAGAAAAAAAGTCTTCGTTTTTGTTTTTAATGTAATAATTTGATGATTTTGTTGTAAAATGTGGCATCTTGACATCTTCCCTGTGATTGGTCCTCGCAGCAATGAATTATTAAGCTAAGGGCAGTACAGGTTGAATCTCCAGACAGTTCAGAAGGCCAGGGGCTGAGCTCCATCCATCCATCCATCCAAACCCCTCGGGAGTTAGGAGCACGCCGTCGCCCCACAGGGGTGTCCAGCTGGGGTCACATCAGCTCCAAAGAGCGAGACCTTCTTTTGTCATAGCCCCTCACACACGGCAGATGGCTGCAAGACTCTGAAAGGCTTGGACACGCACACGCACAGCTCTTCCTCCAGTGTGTGTTTGTGAGGTTCAACATAATGTGATCTGAATCTCCACATGATCAGTCCGATTTCTGAGTTTTCTGTTTTGTTTGTTGTTGTTGTTGTTGTTGTTGTTGTGGGCCACGTCCACTAGCAGCCTCTCGTCCCTGTTTATAATGTGTTATAGTGTCTTAATATTATGCATCGTTAATGTTATTATTCTTTCTTTTATTGCGTTTTTTATAAAGAACGTGTGTAATAGGCCTCATTCATGTGTGTTAAAGCATTGGTGAGTACATTTTTAGAAAAATTCAAAGCAAGGATTTAAAAATAATGCTTTTACAAACTAATGTGCAGAACAGATTTCTATGGAAATTGTTGATACATCCATTTTTATTGATTTTCATGACAAAATTTTGTTTTGTTGTTTATGTACGAGCAATTTCTACAGTAATGCTGTTTTGATGAATGAGGTCCAGTGTTTTAGCCGTAGATCCGTTGCACAGGATTCATTTTGTTTTGCACTGTTTTAAGGCAATCGCTTTAAAAAAAAGAGAGAGAGAGACAAACGTTTATGTAAAAGCGACATGGGTTGTAGAATGTTGAATATTTCTCGCTAGAGTGAATTTTAGATTTGAAATGATTTTGGGAGAAAACAGTGGCCTTGAAACCCCTGTGCGTTTAATGTTGAATCTTTAGTTGGAGATTGAAAGACCTGTGCAGAACAGAGGAGTTTTTTTATTGCCCTGCGTCGTTCAGCTTGCTCAATAGAAAAAATATAAAAGATTACGCATGAATGAAAATTAAATTGGCTGTTAAGTATAAAAGCCATTTTGCCGTGGTCGTTCTATTTAACCATTAAACCATTTACTTTTAACAAATTTGATGGTGATAAAATCTTTGAACGTTATATATGTAGCTAATAAGTGTCGATTTCTCTGGCTTTGGTGACTGTGTGCATTATGATACTGAGTTAACACAAGCCAGTCATCTAGTTCTATATAAGCTATGTGTAATCTTGTAAACGGCATATGAATATGGAACATAGGAAATGTTTTGATCTTAGTTGGTGGCCTCCAGCTTTAGTCATTTATTGAAGGAAACACGAGCAGAACCTCAGACGTTCTGGCAGCTTTGGACTTTTCTGTACCTTTTGTCTTGCATCAAGAATCTAAATGTAAAGAACACACACTTACAAAACCACGCCGGGTCAAAATTCACCCCAAAGTTACATGTTGCGTAAAAAACATAAAGCCTGATTTTCGCACAGCGTTTGACATTACTATGACAAAGTGCCACGAGATTCTCATGACCATAATGTGATTTGTATGTTGGAAGTCTTTTCATTTTCACAGTTCTTATGTATTTTACTATAAATTAAAAGCACTAAAACAAATGTTACCATAATGTACGAATACTTTAGCGGTCTTATCATCGCGGTAATGAGAATTTGGTGGAAATCGTTTATTTGTTTGAATAAAAATGTGTCAATGGCGCCATAACAGGCTTTTCTTTTGCAAAATGTAATTTCATGATTTGGGGGTGAAATGTAAGGTTCACCCGTACAGAGTGATGTCATACACACACACATAGTATAACATCCTCTTTGTGAGTGTGTGTTTTTAAATCATGAGTTCATTGTTGTTTTTATATTTTTGAGTTCATTTGATCTGGTTTGGATCTGTTTGCGGGTGATGTTGACAGGGTTTTTAGGTTGTGTTTTAGGCTCTCTCGTACCCTTTGACCCTTTCAGTGTTGTGAGC
This sequence comes from Triplophysa rosa, assembly GCF_024868665.1. Taxonomy (NCBI): domain Eukaryota; kingdom Metazoa; phylum Chordata; class Actinopteri; order Cypriniformes; family Nemacheilidae; genus Triplophysa; species Triplophysa rosa. Next base: position 20,621,172 of record NC_079908.1, on the reverse strand, counting down.
CGTCGGACTGTTGGATGCATCTTCTAGAGCAGGCGTGAGAACTCTGTCAGCTGAGCCAACTGTAGATTTGGGCTTATTAAATGATGTCATTAGAGTTGCTTTATGCAAGTGAAAATAAACAGAGAAGGGGTGTTAAATGGAGTATTTGTGTTTTGTATGGTTCTTACTTGGTTTATATTTCTTTTGTGCCCGCAACTGTAAGGTTGGAATTGATTTGATTGATTTGTCATCCCAACTACCAGATTTATGTTCTGAAGGGTTTTCTGATCGTTCTGTTTTGAGAGAATGTTTTCTTAACCTTTACCTAATATCCAACTTACATTTTCATAACATCTCAGCTTTATTATTTTTTTAAACTTACAAAAATATTTGAAGAGTTTGGTTCAAAAATGAGATAGTTGAATGAGAATGTTCTAAAATCATGTTTTTTTTTTTTTTACTGTGCATTACAATTAATATCAATCAAACTGCAGTTGGTTGGTTTTGATTTAAGCCATAATAACACAATAAAACACAAAAAAAGCATGATAACATAATACAATTTTTTGATTTTTTTAAAACGGAGTCATCTCATTTTGGAACAAAAATTTAAACTTAGATGTTCTCCTGCCATTTATCAAGCACAACTTAAGGTCTTTTTTTTGTTGCTCTAGGTCAAAAAGGTTTAGTTTGAAATGATAAGGTTCTATCTGCGTTTTGATCAGTTTTGAGATATTGAGCTTCAAAGTTGCATTTCATTTGACTTTATAGATGAAACCTTTTTGTTTTCAAAAAAGTCCCAAAACGTAAAGAAAAAGTTATCCCAGAAAAAGAATGTACAAGTAACTATTTCGATAAAAATGTTGCAAGGTGATGAAATATTCCACAACAAATTTAATCTATTTCATCATACTGTATGAGTTGAGATCAAAACATTTTTTAAGAAACTCAAGTGATCCCATCAAGTTTAATTATAAAAATGTTACGTCATCTCTGCTTTATTAGTGTTATATTTCACATTATGTAAACCACTACACAATTTGGATGTTAGCGGTAAACTGTTTGTGTGTGTGTGTTTATGCCTCCCATCCCTGTCTACCCCCAAGGTTGTGTGATAAATTGGCCGTGCGTTTGTTGGCGATTGTCGCTATTGTCTGTAAATTACAAAGGAGTATGTGGCTTCACACACACACACACACACACACACACACACACACACACACACACACACAGCTGGGTGCTCCCTGCAGCTGCTACACACAGCTGTTCAAAAAGCAGCTACCTGCAGAGAGAAAGTGTGTGCTCGTGTGTGTGCGTGTGTGCGCGTGTGCGTGTGTGTGTGCGTGCGTGTGTGTGTGCGTGCGTGTGTGCATGCGTGCGTGTGTGTGTGTGCGTGCGTGCGTGCGTGCGTGTGTGTGCGCGCGTGTGCGAGGATCTGTACTGTGTATCTCACAAAAGCCACCTGATATATACTGCACTACTCTTTACTGGGTCATTCTATGAAACTGGTTTATTAATTCGAGTTCAATACCATTACCACCAGGAAAAATGTGCAACTCAGAATCTGAGAAAATTTAACAGTGAATCTTCAACAGTCGAGCAGTCTCTCTCTCTCTCTCTCTCTCTCTCTCTCTGTTTCAGCACAATAGACTATGGAGAATATAATATGAGGCACAGATTCATAACTGACGGCGTCACCGCTGGAACAGACAGACAGACTGACTGACAACCCACAGCATTCTTGCGTCTCATCATCATCAACTCTCTCTTTCTCATATTGTTGTGTTTTCCTTCTCTTAGCTCAGTTCTGGCCATGAAAACATCTTTTTCTTCTCTGACTGTGACAGTGTGTCAATTGTCACGGGGAAGAAATAGTGCAGTCTCACCGAAATAATGTCAGCTAACAAGGAATACGTTCTATAAACATTGCTATTATTCTTACATTAAGTCGAACTTTAAAACATTCACACAAACCAAACACACCAAGTGTGAGTGACACAATACAAACATATTTTTAATATACATATATATATGATATTTTATCAATATTTTCACGTATTATTTTTATTGTTTTTGTTTAGTTAAAGCAATGTCATACTTTTGAATTTCTAACCAAATAATATTTCATATGAATAAGTTCTGGATATAAAATCTGATGATTTGTTTTGCCGTTTGTTTGACATTGAGATGCCTGTAATTATCTCTCTGAACGAACATCGGCCCACATCCTGTCCCTGCCAACCAGGAAATGATGTCATGACCTGTTCACTTCCTGAATGAACTGTTTAATGGCTCTGTTTTTCTGTCACATAACATCTTGCCGCCGCAGCCAGGAATTCTCTCTCTCTCTCGCTGTGTTTTTCCTACTTTCATCTTCTCAGGTCATCCACCCCCATCCTCCGCTCGGGCTTCTTGTTGTAAAGCCAAACCTCTTCATTTCCAGCCAAGCCTGATCTGTGTCCAAACCACCTCTGCCTACAGCCACAGGCCGGCCGTTCGAGGTGCTTTTTCTTTTGCCTGCAGAGAGAGAGAGAGAGATCTTGAGATCATTCTCATTGTGTTAAAAGAATCCTCAACTTTCTGCTAAGTGTGCTCCAAAGAGAAAAGAGAGTCCTGTGAGTTTGGGCGAGTGAAATGAAGAGATTTATTGCATTTATCCAAAGCGACTTCTAGGTACATTTGATCAGTATGTGTGTTCGCTGAGAATTGAACTCGTGACCTTTGCTCTGCTAATGTGATTGAGTTAGACACAGAAAAGTCGAAAGTAACTTCTATGCAAAAAACTCATGAAAATGCAAGATTTGTTTTTTGGTTATTTTGTTATTAAGTCAGGAACACACACACACACACACACACACACACACACACACACACACACGTGCAGCTCCCCCGGTGTGTGTCGGTATGTGGTTAAGGTGTCAGCTCATGAGCAGCAGGCTGTAGCACCTGATGTCTTTGTTGCTAAGCTCCCGCTCCTGTCTAGCAACTGTCACCACGGATGTTGCTAGGCAACATGAACTCTGGTGACAGGCTGATGGTTTGACCCCTGCTATGCTCAGCCGATCCAAACGCTCTGCAGTCTCTAACTTTAACATCAGATTCGATTTTTCTCATTCTAAATACATTTTCGAGAAACACTTCGAATTCACTTAAAACTACAATTCTGTTATTGTTTACCCCCCCGCATGTTTCTCCAAGCCTGAACAACTTTCTTCCATGCAACGAGTAAAGGTTAAGAGAGAGGATCAGGGCGAGGGGTTGTCACGCTTTAAAGTTACGTACAAGCGATTGGAAAGATGCGTGATGTTAATGATTTCAATCCATGGCATCCACAAAACATCCCGTTGATCGTCCCTCCTGAAAACTTCGACGACATGACGGCGATTGAATTGACCATTTTCATTTTGGGGTAAAGAGACTCCTTTAAGTGTAGACTGAAGTTTCTGCAGATTTATTTGGAATTTGAATAAAAATAATTTGAAAAGCTGACAGTTTTTCTCGTAAAATGACATGTTTTACCATGTTTTTCTTGTAAATTTGCAGTCTTTTTCTGTAATTTACGTTTTTTCTGTATTTTAAAGATAAATGAAAAACCTGTAAAAAAAACAGTAAAATTCTGTAAAACGACTTAAAAACAGTAAAATTACAAGGCTTTTTTACATTATACACAAAAAACTGTAAAATTCTGTCAAGTGACAGTGTTTTTTTTTTACATTATATATGAAAAAAATCACTTTAAAGAAACATACAATTCTGTAAAGTTACAGGTTTTTGTGAAATATCTTTTAAAAACAGTCAAATTCTGTCAAATTACAGGGATTATTACATCATACATGGAAAATGTAATTGGCAATGGAGAAAGAAGATTTCTTCAATCTCTCGTTTGGCTGATGTGAGTTGTCGTGGCGGTCAGGAGGTTCTCAAAGCATCTACAGCTACACACACTCGGGTCATTGATTTGTGAGGTGCCGTGTGTGTCGATGAGTGAAAGTTTGTGCGTGTGTGTGAAGCAGCTCCACATGAAAGCTTCTACCAAACACCAAAGTCACACGAGCACATGTACATACAACGAAGCCTCTTGTTTGACTTTACCTTTAATTTGGCTGACTGTCAGTTATTACATACAGGTGTGTGTGTGTGTGTGTGTGTGCGTGCGTGCGTGCGTGCGTGCGTGCGTGGGTTCTGTTGAGGTTTTAGGTCTTTGACATTAGTGGTGTTTTTAAGACAAGCATCAATATTACTGTTGCTCATATGCATTATTGATTTAAACTTCAGGCACTGTTATTCTGTATAAGCATTAACCTTTGACACACAACCACCCACGACATCCTAACAACCGTCCTGGGTACCTTAGCAACTGCATAGCAACATCCTGGCAACCACCTTGTATATTTATTTCTTTTAGTATTTCATAAAGAGAAACTCCCCTGACGAAGCTTAAACTGATGGGAAGTTTTAGGGTTATTTATAGTTTTCGCTTCCTCTTTTCACCGCCGTATGAGACACTGCTTCAGGTTTTTATGGTTGTGTTTTAACACCTCTGTAGATCAGTCTCTCTGTGCGTATGAATATGCTGCTCTCTCGACGAGACAAACTGAGACAAACACCTGGTGACGCTCATTGAGTCCATGCGTGTAATAGAAGGACGGATCGCTTGAGCTTCGGTGTCAAACACAACCGCTGTGTGCTCAGAGTGATGCTGAACTTCACGCTGTATAATAGCAGTCTGATTCATTTTAGTGATTTGGTTTATTCTTACCATTGGTTTCAGTGTTAAAAAGAATCAAATAATATGATTCATTCATTTTACTCATTGCTTGGAAGTGTTCCTGTCAGATATATTTAGTGTGTTCAGTTAACCCTTCCTTCTTTCGTTTAGACGTAAGTGTCTCAGACCTTTTACTCCGTTCAGTGATGTACAAACACTTTAGCTTTTGTTTTGACCAAATCACTGAAAACATCCCGAAAGAATATATTACACGCATGCATTTCTATACGTGTTGTGTGTTTGAACTGTGTCTTCCCCAACATTCATTCATCATTTCTGCTTGTGTGTTCCACAGACGAGAGAACTTGTGGAATTGAAACAACTTGTAAGTAAATGATGACAAGTGTTATTATTGGATCATACATATGTTTTATTCTTTCTTTTCATTATTAACATTGTTGGTTTTTTGTAATGATTTTGTTTTCTAAATTATACTTATAATATAAATCGTAATAAAATTGCTGATAAATATCTCAGTTGTGTTTCATTTAAGTCTTAACTGAGTGTCATAAAATTGATCATGAGAAATATTAAGCGACTCAAATGAGAGTGTAATTGTTGAAACACATGAAGTGTCTGGAGGGGTAGAATGAATGTAGATTGTAGAGGTGAAATAATCTGGTTTGTGTAAATTTGATGAGAAATGTTTGAGTTCATATTGAGATCTTCAATCATATTGATGTTTGATTGCAGACTCGACAAATCTGAGCTCAGTCTGACACATTGTTGACGTGTCTTCTCAAACTCTGATGACAGAGACGTTTGTCAGATATCGGACTCTTTATCTCAGGAGAAATATCTGAGATGCGGATGAGACGTAAGCAAGTTCATGCTCTCCACTTAATCACATTGATGTCTAGGAGAAATAATTGAGATTTTAAAGAGATCTCATTTGTTATTTCTCTTTTTTAAGAGTCTCTCTCTCTCTCTCTCCTTCTTACACACGCACACACACTCATGTCTGAAGGATTCATGTCTGAATTGTCCTGCTGTGTATAACAGCTTCCTGTCTCCTCGAAACAGTGTGCTGGTGAGACCTGTCAGCACATCACTGTTCTCATTTCCCACTCTGCCTGTGTGTGTGAGAGTGTGTGTGTGCGTGTGTGTGTGTGTGTGTGTGTGTTCATGTTTGTATATCCCGGTGGGGACCTAAACCTGAATACACACCAACACATGGGGACTCGTGTCACCGTGGGGACCAAAATTGAGGTCCTCATGGGCAAAAAAGCTTATAAATTGTACAGAACAATATTTTTAAAAAATCTAAAAATGCAAAAAGTGTTCTATGATCTTTAGGTTTAGGGATAGGGTTAGGGATAGGGGATAGAATATACAGTTTGTACAGTATAAAAAACATTACGCCTATGGACTGTCCCCACAGAGATAATAAACCAGATGTGTGTGTGCTTATCAAGACCTTTTCATGGAGAAGTGATTACTGCCATATAAAGGGAAAATAAATACTATATGGAAGTTAATGGGGGATGATATCTGTTTGGTTACTGACATTCTTACAAATATCTTCCTTTGTGTTTAGCAGAACAAAGAAACACAGGTTTGGAACAATCTAAGGGTGAGTAAATGATGACCAAATTTTCATTTATGGGTGAAATATCCCTTTAAGTGTGTTCAATGTTGTGTTTGGATTGTGAAAGAAGGCTGTCTGGAGCCTGTGCATCAGGTCTCTCTCTCTCACACACAGCACAATAGACTATGGAGAATATGAGGCACAGATTCATAACTGATGGCGTCACCGCTGGAACAGACAGACAGACTGACTGACAACCCACAGCATTCTTGCGTCTCATCATCTCTCTCTCTCTCTCTCTCTCTCTCTCTCTCTCTCTCTCTCATTATGATATTATGGACTCAAAAGACCCTTTTCCAAAACTTGGGATTACACCGGAGTCTGGTCCTTTGTTGGATCTCAATGGACTGCATTTTTCAGGTCCTTATTGTTATAATGTAATAAAGTTTTGTTAAAAATAAAAAATAAAAATCTCTCTCTCTCGTTTATTTAATACAATTATTAGACAGTAAAATAATAAGTAAATTCATTTGAATATAAAGGAAATAAGATACAAATAGTTATTATTAAACACTATCCAAACACAAACCGCAAGTTAACTGGGGGTCAGGTGCGAGGTTCAGGAGTGTCTGAATGTCATTGCATTAGATTCTTGGTTTTGCTTATTTTTACACTTTCTGTTGTCCATTGTATTCACATTCGTGTGTGTGCGTGCGTGCGTGCGTGCGTGCGTGTGTGTGTGTGTGTGTGTGATTATTAGGTTTAGGTGTTGGGTTAGGGGATATAATATATCATAAGCCTGATATAAAATCAATGGAAGTATGTGTAATGTCCCTTCCAGCGCACATACAGGTTCAAAAAGTGACAAGGCACAGGTAACAAAAAGTCAAAATAAATGTGTGAGAGACAATACACTTTTGACAAAAAGGACAATAGGCAGTATATTGGATGTACAGATGTGCTGTATACAAATGATACTGTTCTCTTTATCCTGTCTTCCATCGCCCCTCTCTCTCGTCCTATAAACTCAAGTATGAGCTCTTGCGTTTCTTTCTGCTAAATGCTGTCTGGCATGTCAAATGGTTGCCAGCGGTTCAGTAACGGAGGAAACATGCAGATCACACACAAATGTGTTCACACACTTTCCAGCATGTGTACACTGTAAACCACCAATGCACAACAACACCACAACTCTTCTGTTAGGTGACGCAGACATGCAACATTAAACATAAAAAGTAACATGACGTTGCTTTGCATTCAAACGTATTCTCCATACAGTTTCAGTAAAACATTACTTTGTTTTTTTTTCGGTTTTTATTATGAGGTTGTGTTCATACCCGTCATGTAACACACAAACACAGTGAAACACACACACTGTGGGAAATGCCCTCCCTTTGAGGAAAGTACAGGCTCACACACAAATACACAATCTGACACACCCACATTCATTCAGCTATAGAGAGTAATTGTCTTCAATACAGTAATTCTATGTAGCACTTCATGTAAATGCTTGTAATTCTGTGTAAATGTTATAATTAACATCAATTAAACATAAATGATGATTTGTGTGGTATTAAACAATGTACCAATGCAAGATGAATAATGTGTCATGTATTCCAGAATGACAATGCAACGTTATAGACCGCTTTTGTCTGTTGTGTTCATGTGATCACGTTTATGCATCCAGACGAACGCACATTACAAAGAATAGTTCAGTCAAACTAAAAATTGTGAGAATATATGTTGCAACAGAGTGGAATTTTAGTATTTTGAACAGAAACTTTGTCATGTGAGAAGTAGAACAAACATTCTCAAGTCATGTATAATATCGTCGTTGTCCTTCCAGATTTGCTGTTTTGCAGGAAATGGTAAAAACACAGTACTTTTATAACAATCAAACACAGTGTTGTCAAAGTTGACGAGCACTCTTGAATACCTTTTCATTAGTTCGATATTTGCAAAACCCAGTGTCAAACATTAAAAGGTTAACTGACCAAGAGGATTTATGGCAACAAAATATATAAATAAAAAACATGGAGATATGAGGTTTCAGAAGGACAGCAGTGATATTTATTAATATAGTTATTTTGGAATACTTGATTCTGATTGGTCAATTGTTGCGTTCAGTGGTTAATTGTGTCTTGTACATAATATCTGTCTGTAAAGTTGCTGGAATAACATGAATCCTGAAGGCTTTGTGTATGCCAGATTTTGTCAAATGCAGATGTTATTAATGCAAAATGGGGAAATAAAGATTACATTCTCAATATTTTACTCTGGTTGTTATGATGAAAATATTATTTGTAATAAAAAAATATAAAATTACAGAACAACCACGTTGTCCCATTAAACATGATGGATGTTGTTGCATTTAATCACACTTCAATACGGTACTTGATACTTTTTAACAGGTTTTTAAACAAACTAAATAGAACATTAGTCCGTCTTATTTTTGGGGGAAAAAATTATCTTGGCTTTTGCCATGATCGTAGCCATTGAGGGTGCTACGGTGTAGTAAAAGAAAAAACACCATAGTAAAAGACAAGCATACAGATTCTAGATGAAGGCTTCACAATGTTGAGGAACAGAACTGTCATTTTCACACTGCCATCAAACTGCATGCGTGTGTTGGCCTGGTATAATAAAACCTATTCTATAACTGCTGTAGTTACAATGGAAGTCAATGGGCAGTGCTCACATGTGTAGGTATAACAGGTGTGTGTGTGTGTGTGTGTGTGTGTGTGTGTGTGTGTGTGTGTGTGTGTGTGTGTGTGTGTGTGTGTCCTGTGCTGATTAGTGTGGTGTGTTGGTGTGGTGGTTGTGTTGTGTGTGGATATGGTGTTGTGTGTGTGGTGTGTGTTGTGTGCATGTGGTG
>NC_079908.1:20603301-20611878 GCF_024868665.1 Triplophysa rosa | reverse complement strand
TGTGTGTGGGTGTGTGTGTGTGTGTGTGTGTGTGTGTGTGTGTGTGTGTGTGTGTGTGTGTGTGTGTGTGTGTGTGTGTGTGTGTGTGTGTGTGCGTGCGTTTGTTTGTTCGTTCGTTTGTTTGTTCTCAGACTAATTATCTGTAATTGACCTGAGGAAAATGTCAAACCCGTATTAGCAGTAAGAACAAACCATAAAGTCTGTGTGTGGAAGAAAACTATGGTTGAGGCGTTTTTGACGCACACACACACATACACACGCCCTCTCCGCTATTGTTCAGAGATGCAAAGATGCGTTTAAAGAGACACAGTCAGGTTAAAACACATGCCTTTCTGAATAGCCTGTCAACTAACTCGCTGTCGTTATTCACAACCGCCCGGCACCATTGATCAACAGACACAATGGTGAACAAAACCCGAGCCTGTCGGAGCATGAGATGAGATGATGAATGTACTGTAGGAGAAAGGTCTGAGCCGCGCTCATGTCTCAGCTCCTCGCCTTCATCGTTGAGTTCTCAAAATAAAAAAATCAGTGGAGAATAAAAATGATTGTTCAGCATTCACGCGCCATGAAATGTGTTTAACGTTAAAGCCACTAAACAGGGTCGATGTGGGTTGAACCGCATGAAAAATACAGTAGTATACCATAGCATTTACTATAGTAAACTGTAGTGAACGTCCTGGATACAACAGTGTTTTTGAACCTTACCATAATAAATATTCATGTATTTACTACAGTGTTGTTTTTTCAATTTACTATAGTTAAGAAACAAAATACGGTTGGATACTTTATAGTAACATTTTTAGATAGTATATAATACTGTACCAGATACTGTATAGTTACTATAGTAAATATTTAAGTAGCCTATACTACAGTATTTTCTGCAGTTTATCAGTTTACTATATGATCAAAAGAAGTGCATGCTACAACCACGGTTTAGTAAATATCAAAGAATACTACGGTATTTTTTTCACATGAGTCAAACTGCCAATACGCAAAATATTTAGAATCTTTGTTTTCACAAATTCCCAGAGAAATGTGATGAATAAGTGATGATAAACATTTAATATTACTGTAAAACTTTTTAAAACCATTAGATTTTGTGTCCTGTAATCGCGTTTTTAATTGTTTGGACCAGAGATTGTTTATACATTCATTTGTTGAACTCTCTTTTTTTATGACACATTTTAGTGTAAATATTTTACGTTTTAATGTTGCTTTGTATTTTTATTGTATATCCATGTTTAAAGCGATTGATTGAATATTGAACAGTTTATCTGAATGTTTCTCAAGAAAAGGATTCCGGGAATTTGGGTAGTTTTAAAATTATTACGGTACTTTTTGTTTGTTTGTGAATATTTTTGACCAGTCCACACACACACAGTCTTTTTAATTTGACTCGATAGACAGACCCTCCATAACACAGAGATTCATCACCAGTAATCCCAGAAAACCTGCAGATATTATCCATCAGATAAATTTCTCTTTATCTTTGTAGATTAATATTCATCAGGAACAACAGATCACTGTAATTCCATTAAAATAAACAGATATGCAGCATCTAGAGCACTTTACATGAAACACACACAGCGCTCTCCAAACCAGATCTCCCCACTCCAAACTCATGAACACAAATGTACATGTTCTACACACACACACACGATCTTCTGAGGTCTCTGTTGTTTTTTATTGTTTTAATCAGTCAAAAGCAATGAAACATCCACAGAGACGTGTGCAATATTCATGATGAATGCTGCGCTTCTGCGATATTATATTGCATTTCTGTTATTGAGGAACAGATGATCATGTCAAGCATTCGAATGATATATGTTTTTAATACATCTTGTGTGCGTGCGTGTGTTCAGTTCTTTTTGAGTGGCAGAAGAATCTCAATACATGTCTTCAGAACACAAATATTATACAAATATGTATAATGCATTATAAAAGTTATGTATTAATTACGACTTGTAATGCACCTTGTTGTAATGTCTTATGAATAATTATACATAAAGGCTTTAAGTAAAGTGTTACCATATTTTTCTGATGAATAAATTTACGTGGCGGGTGTTATGGTTCGTAAAATGTCAAAAAATTGTCTCTCCACCTAGCAACTCCTTAGCAACCACCCAACAACATTAGGAACCACCCTGAACAGCCCAGCAACCGTTTCAAAGTTTGGATATCAAAATTCAATTTGTTTCACATCTGTGCACGTCAAACGTTTGGAGGGAGAATAACATCACGCATGAGTGACGTGGTTTCCTGTCGGCACGGCAACAGTCGCCCTCAGAGACTGAGATGTGACTGCTGTTTCCTGAGGGACACAGACACATCACACCTCTGCCTTCTCTCTCGTCACTGCTGCTCAAAGTCTGCTCTTGTCCTCATTGCTTCTCTCTCATCTCTCTCCTTCTTGATTGACCGGTCTCTCATGAAATCTCGTCTCTCTCCCTACTGTCTCTTGTTCTCTCTCTCTCTCTCTGTCTCTCTCTCTCTCTCTCTCTCTCTCTGTCTGTCACTCTCTCACCTCGTTTTAGAACTGTGAATAGGAAGAAAGACTTTGCAATCACAACATGTATTGGGAGTCTTGCATGTTTTCAGACAATTATCTTCATTTCTCTGTTAGGCGCATTCACGTATTTGTTGATGTTGGTAATATGGCATCTATTGTTTGTGTATGTGCTTGTGTGTTTACTTAAGAAAGTTGTTGGTTCTAATGAACGTCTGCATGTGTGTATAAATGTTGCATGAAAGCACTGGGTTATCCTCAGATCAAATTGTTTATCTTTGATTGTAAGTCACAGGAAGAATTCCTGCTGGTTGATGTTTTGTGCAGTATTTACAGTCCGATATCTGTCACAAGTTCACTCCATTCTGTCTGTGGATAACATGGCAAACATACTTCAGAAATTAGGCTTACTGGTTTTGTTATTTCATCATTGAAGTATTTGAAGAGTTTGGTTCCAAAATGAGATAACTCCGTTTTTTAAATTTTCAAAAATCATGTTTTTTATAATGTTATCGTTGTTTTTTATTGTGTTAGTTAGCTGTATTTTTTTGTAATTATAGCTTAAATCAAAGCAAACCAACCGCAGTTTGATTGATATTAATTGGAATGCACAATAAAAAAACATGATTTTTGAAAATTTAAAAAACGGAGTAATCTCATTTTGGAACCAAACTCTTAATTTAATCTTCTTTTTACATCACTGCGTATGTTTGTCATTTTAACAGAACAGTAATACAAAAAGACTAGTCAAAAACTGTTCATTGTGTAACAGCGAAAACCTTCACATGCGTAGTTGACAGACTAATGTGCAAATTTGTCCTATAGTGTGACAGCAAAAATGAAGAAAAAAAACGAACAATTAAGATAAATCTCTCTTATGCTATTTTATAAAATACTTCAGAAAACATACAACGCTGGTCTGATGCTGGTCCAGAAGAATGTCCTGTTAAAAAATCCCCACAACACTAACACACAGACTGACAGCCTTGTCACAATTTATATTTGTAATATCTAATAAACTTGTTTCTTGCATTTAAACAAGTCTTTTGGAACAAACATTATTATCACAAAGTGTCAATCATCCAGTTGTTTTTAGGAGTAAATACTACATTGGTAAATAATGCTAGAATTATTCTCGTACACTACACTACCAAGCCTGCATTGATTTGATCCAAAATACAGTAAAATATGCCTGTTCTTTCATGTTAGCATGTTTTTAATGAATAGTATATAGTTATGCATATTATGATGAAATATATTGTGTATTTTGTATAAATTGCGAGACTGACCCCTGACATAAGATTTTTTTTGGTGGGGGTTAGTCTCGCAATATACAATTTATACAAAATACACAATATATTTGATCATAATATGCATAACTATATACCCCCATAAGATTTGATTCAATTCGAGCACTGGGTTAGACCCTATCTCACTGAGCATGCGGCACAACTCCTTGTCCAGGCCCCGGTCATCTCAAGGTTAACCTACTGCAATGCTCTCCTTGGTGGTCTTCCTGCAAAGCCTATCAAACCACTCCAGCTGGTTCAGAACGCAGCAGCACGCCTCATCTTCCAACAGCCCAAAAGGGCTCATGTGACGCCCCTTTTCATCTCTCTCCACTGGCTACCGGTTGAAGCCCGTATCAGATTCAAGTCACTAATGCTTGCCTACAGGACTATTACTGGATCTGCTCCGGCATACTTTCACACTCCCATCAAGATCCCTGCGTTCAGCAAACCAGCGGCGTCTTGTACTGCCTTCTCATAAGGGCAGTAAATCACTTTCCCGCTCATTCTCTTTCACAACTCCTCCTGGTGGAACATTCTTCCTAACTCGATCCGGTCAACCACATCTCTCACAACATTCATAAAACTACTCAAAACCCATCTCTTCTGTCAATACTTGACAAATGAGAAAAAAAACACTAAACCTCTCTTTCTCTCAACAGGTAGTAGGTAGCTTTTGTTGAAACTTTGTATTAGCATCTATTGTGTTATTGCTCCTGTATGACATATCGCGTATTGCTCCCTGAACTTACAGAGGTAAGCCGCTTTGGATAAAAGCGTCTGCTAAATGTCTAAATGTAAATAGAACATTTATCAAAATGTTAAACAAAGAAATTTAAGATCGAATTACATATGTGGGATTTAAAAAAACAAATAAACTAAAAGAGTGCTTCTGGACCCGTGTTTACGTCTTGCGAAGTGGTTTTTACAGTGAAAAATCAACAGAAATGTATTTCGGTCTGTTAAATCTCTAGTTTTATTCTAGAATGAGCCAATAAACTAAAACTGTATGGACGGTTTCATCTGAACAACAAACAAACGATACTGCGCATGCGCACTTTTGTGACCCCAAGCTGAACTTCCGGTACACGTTCACAAACAACAGAGCGCATGTAGATTATTTCTGATAACAGGCAAAAGAAACCGAGAAGATCCGTTACTTGGCTAAACTTGTCTCTCCAATATTTGGAATTTAGACATTCTCAACCGCTAGATGTCAGTGTACCATACGGTTCCTTTAAATGCGACCGAACTACAGGACCCATTGGACCTTCATCACGGAGAAATTGAACACCGGAAGTGCTCGTCGAAGCGGTGTATCGACTTTTCCGGTTACGTTTATTACAATAGGCTGCAATCGCCTATTTGACTAAATGCCTCTTTTAATAATGAGTGTCCGCAAAATGACTTCAAAATCCAGACATTTTCAGAGACAGGAGAAGAGATATTCTGATGATTACGGTCAACATAATTTTACAAACTCAACCGAATTTGAAGTTTTAATCCAAAATGGCCGATCAGTGAAATCAGTGGCTGGTAAACATACGTGATTATTTCACCACACTGTGTCAGTCAGTGCTCCAAATTAGTGACCAAATAAGTGATCAGTGCGCTGCATTGTGCGCATCGGTGCACGCGCAGCCCGAGGGATAATTGAAGCTAGACATTAATAGCGCTGTCAATATGGATATTTCTCTTAAACAAAGGCATCAATTCGCGTCAGAAGACCTTTGTTAAGACCACAGAACCGTGTCGAGCCATTCTTTAATCGATGGATGTACTTTTTGGACCTTCAAAAAGTCAACTACCATCCACTCCCATTCTACCCCTTGGAAGTAAAATGATACTTGGGGTTATAATAACGACTGCATTGTTCTTCCCGAAGAAAATCATATTCGTTTAGGATGCCCTGAGGGTGTGAAAAACATGGGGACATTTTGCCAGAAATATCACTTTAATGTTAATATGACCTTCATATTTCAATAGACAGGTGTGTGTGTGTGCGATGCTAAATGTTGTGGATTTCTCTTGACTCACCTTCGACACGTAGAACTGGTTTAGTGTTGTTAATGAACTGTAATCTTAATACAATACAGATGGATTGACCTGTCAAACAAACAGTGATAAATATGAAGCTCGCTGTTGGTATGAAGTGATTTTGTATCAGTTTGGAGTTGATAAATCACAGGCTGACGGTAAGTGATGAGTTACATCGGATCACCTCCATTGTCAAAAATAACATTGGTGATCATTTCTATTTTCAGGCGTACGGTTGCTTGGCAACTATATGGAGTGTGTTTCAGTGTGGTCATACCGGTCACTTATTGTGGTAATTTCAAACCAGCTTTTATAAATATGCACAGCGTGTTTGTGGAGAGAGATGATTAGAGAGGTTTTAAATAAATGCTGATGTAAAAACACACCATTTCTTCATGTAAATGTATGTTTTTAAGATTTTTAAATGCAAGTCCATGTACAAGTATATCAATCTTTAAGGATACTTGTAAGTGTACTATTTTAATATTTCTTGGGACTAAGTTGGCTCACGTTTCAGTTTGTAAAAATGTACTTTTAGGTGTAACAACAGTAATCTTTGAGTTTACTGAATTTTTCATTTGTACCGCAACTGCAATGGTATACATACTGATAGTTTGCTGTGCATGAAATACTCATTTTTGAAAGGACACTTTGAAGTATACTCTTCTTAGTAAATCACTAGTTTAGTTGTTTTTATCACACGTAGGCTGTACTTTTATAAGTGGACTTATAGTTTACTAATCCTAAATTATTTGCGCACTTTAAGTATATTAATATATTGAGGTATTCAATTCATACATGCTTTATACCTTTAAGTGTACTTGAAGAAGATTTGAAGTAAATTTCCATGGTCACTGTGCACAAAGAAGAACAGCTTTAGTTGCACGTATGTTTTATTTATTTAAGTCTTTATTTCTTTGTTTAAAAGAAAAATACAAATAAACTTCTTTTGTATTCTCAGGTCTCTGGACTTGGCTCAGATCCCACTTTTAATGTAAGTTATTCACATGTTTTAATTATTATGTGACTTTATTTTCTGTCATTTTGTTAGAATGTGTATAAGTAGAGATAATGTACAAGCAGCAGGTTGTTATCGCAGGAATAAGCCCTGACACTGTCGGGGCTTATTTCGCGATAACAGTCGGCTGCTTGTACATTATCTCGCTTATTACACGGCTACTTGCCACATGAGACATGAAAATTGGACATGAAATGTGAATTTGAAATATGTTATTAGCTCATTTTAACCGAATGCAGACCTTCCGTGAGGAAAAGCCATTTAGTTTCGGTTTTAAGCTAAGAAACAGCATTCAAATGTCACGAACAGGCAATTTGCTTTAATCATTTGTAAATATAATGTCATATATGTTATTAAAAGACATATTTATATTTCATTTATAAAAAAACTGTCAAAATGATTTGCTGCATGCTGATGTAGCGGCTGGCCAATCAGAATCAAGCATTCCAACGAGCCGTGTAATAAAATGAAATAATTATTTTATCTTCTTTACTTCTTTGATGAGGTTGGGTGTGGCTCTCTCTCTCTCTCTCTCTCTCTCTCTCTCTCTCTCTCTCTCTCTCGAGTCTCTCTCTCTCTCTCTCTCTCTCTCTCTCTCTCTCTCTCTCTCTCTCTCTCTCTCTCTCTCTCTCTCTCTCTCTGTCTCTCTCCCTCTCTCTCTCTGTCTCTCTCCCTCTCTCTCCCTCTCTGTCTCTCTCTCTCTCTCGCTCTCTCGCTCTCTCGCTCTCTCTCTCTCTCGCTCGCTCTCTCGCTCTCTCTCTCGCTCTCTCGCTCTATCTATCTCTCTCTCTTTCTCTCTCTCTTTCTCTCGCTCTCTCTCTCTTTCTCTCGCTCTCTCTCTCGCTCTCTCGCTCTCTCGCTCTCTCTATCTCTCTCTTTCTCTTTCTCTCTCTCTCTCTCTCTCTATCTTTCTATCTCGCTATCTCTCTCTCTCTCTCTCTCTCTCTCTCTCTCTCTCTTTCTCTCTCTCTCTTTCTCTCTCTCTCTTTCTCTCTCTCTCTCTTTCTCTCTCTCTCTTTCTCTCTCTCTCTCTCTCTATCTCTCTCTCTCTATCTTTCTATCTCGCTCTCATTCTCTCTTTCTTTCTCTCTCTCTCTCTCTCTTCTCTCTCTCTCTCTCTCTCTCTCTCTCTCTCTATGTCTGTCTCGCTGTCTTTCTCTCTGTCTCTCGCTCTGTCTGTCTCACTGTCTTTCTCTCTGTCTCTCTGTCTCTCCCTCTCTCTCTGTCTGTCTGTCTCACGGTCCTTCTCTCTGTCTCTCTGTCTCTCCCTCTGTCTCTCTCTGTCTGTCTCACTGTCTTTCTCTCTGTCTCTCCCTCTGTCTGTCTCACTGTCTTTCTCTCTCTCTCTCTCTCTCTCTCTCTCTCTCTGTCTGCTCTCTGTCTCTCTCTCTCTCTCTCTGTCCTCTCCCTCTCTCTCTCTCTCTCTCTCTCCCTCTCTCTCTCTCTTCTCTCTCTCCCTCTCTTCTCTCTCTCTCTCTCTCTCTCTCTTCCCTCTCTCTCTTCTCTCTCTCTCTCTCTCTCTCTCTCTCTCTCTCTCTGCTCTCTCTCTCCCTCTCTCTCTCTCTTCTCTCTCTTCTCTCTCTCCCTCTCTCTCTCTCTCTCTCTCTCTCTCTCTCTCTCTCTCTCTCTCTCTCTCTCTCTCCTCTCTTCCTCTCTTCCCCTCTTTTCCCCCTTCTTCCTCTTCTCTTCCTCTCTGTCTGTCTGTCTCACTGTCTTTCTCTCTC